>NW_019384476.1:676322-807825 GCF_000671375.1 Centruroides sculpturatus
TTTAATATATTTATTTTAGCAATTTTAGCATAAATTTTATTAAAATTAAATATTTTATATATAACATTTAGATTTAAATGTTTAAAACTTTTTTGTTGTTAAATTTAGTTAAGTGAAAGTTTATGTTTAATTTTATTAGAAAACTTTTAAGAGTTGATAAATATAAAATTTAATGGTAAAGATATTGCTTATTTAAGTGCTAAATTCCATTTTTCAAACCAATTATGTCATGATGAATAATTTAGGAAATATTCAAGAACGTGTAAATTAAATTTTCGTTTCATGCAACTACTTTAAATATATTAAATTACATTTCATTAAATTTTAATGTTATAATTGTATTTAAATAATAAAAATTGATTAAAGTTTTAATGGAATAAAATTATTTTAAATATTATATTTCATTTTTAATCATAATTTTTGTTAATAGATGACGCCACGATTAAATTTTTCGTGGCGTCATCTGTTAGTAGAATAAATCATAAATGATTTTAAGAATGAATTTAATTAAATTTGTATATTTTAAATTTAAATTTTTAAAGTAATTTATTTGAAATTAGTATATGCTTCTTTTTATGACATCATTGCACACTTCTCCCATTATAGAAAATGCTAACTGTTTGGTAAAAATAATTAAATAAGTTTAATTGATTATAGAAAAAATGTGTGTTCGGTAGCCCAAAAGTCAGTCAACCATTTGTAAAAATTAAATTTCTGTCTTCTTTAATACTTAATCATATTTTCTATCATTCTTCCAGTAATTTTGTAAAAAAAAAAAAATATTCGTGTTCACAAGTGTACCTGAAACACGCGAAAACAAAGCTCAGTTAACTAACGTTTGACCATCCTATATATATATGTGTGTGGGGAGCATGTCCTAACGAAGTATCGACTTTCTATGAGAAAATGACCCCCTATTTAAGTGTTTGATACGTAGAAAACACGGAAAACTTCACGTGAAGACCATTGGTGCGTTCGAACCCGTGACCAGTGTTCAGTGGTTTTATCCACTCGACCGCTCATGAGCAGAAGAATAAAGGAGTCAAAGGAGAGAGAAGGATAACTGTAGTGTAGAAGCTGATGTTATCCTGCTCTTCTCGTCTTTTCCTTTTCAATTCCAAATATATAATATAGCCTATATGTATAATGTTCATTCTATCTCTTTTTCTCTAAGTGGATCTCCTATTCAAAAGATCAATGAATAATTTTTTTCCAGGTTTTACTATTCAGCATTCAATGTGCCTGTATTTTCCTGCGGTCTCTCTTTTTATCTTCGAATATAAAAAATTATATTCATTAGTTTTCTGTTTATCATTCCGTCGATGTCATCATCATCATTCAACATTTAGCAAGTTATAAATATATACAGTACTATATTTAACCCTAGACATCTTCCTTCCACACATTAACAAATAAAGTGACTGCTATTATACAAGCTATACAGTTTACAATGTATTATACCATTACGATCGTTATTTACAAACGCAAAATATATTTTATACATTTATAAGATGACCTTTATAAAATATAATCATTGCTTGTTCAATTTTCCAAGTTGGATTTTTTAAAAAATGACCGTAATAAATTCTGCTCGTAATATAAGTAAATTGACAAAAATAGAAAAAATCGATAACTTTAAAAAAATTCTATAAAAATTATCGAAAAATCAAAAAATTAATTACATTGTCCATGTTTAAAATTAATATAATTTATTATTATATTAATTTATAGATAATAATTTAATTATAAATAACATACGAGCTTCGTATCTATTCACAGGAAACTTCAAGATCTCGAAGTAATGGGACGAGAACCCACGACATTCATCTATTTAATGGAGCTACGTTATATAAAACTTGTGACCCTGCGTAATGCTTCTGATGTGTTTTGTGATACTCTTTCGAGGTTTACAAATTTGAAACATGCTTTCGATAAACCACACATTTTCATTGCTTGTAGCGCCAAAAGTGTGGCCGTAGTGACGAGTTTCGGTACTAATTTGTTTTCCTCGTGTCTTGATTTGTCACCATACGAAATTTGATTGCATTTGTACTGCTAAATATCTCTCTAGACAGCGATAAATAGGGATACTTTAATTACGATTACCCGATATAAATATTCTACCGAAAGATCAATTTAATTAATACTAAAGTTAAGCCGAATAATTATTTCTCTGATGTTTATCATTTCTTAAATTTATTTCTGAAACTAAACTAAAAATATAATTTATTTTAAAGCATTATCGACCAGATAATCTCCTGGTAAGATGTGAATCGAGTGCCGTAAGGATCCAAAAATTAATCCACATCCTGACGATTTCAGGAGAATTCCAGTAGATGGTATTGAGACTAGCTGAATCTACGGGCATATATATTTTGAGGACATGTATACAAATTCAACGAGGTCTCGTAACGTGAGGCCATAAGCTTTAGCTTGCTTACCTTATACATAATTTCGGCTCTGCTATTATCCTTTCAGTAGTAATGAATACAGTACAGTAGACTCGCTTTACGACCGCTAGCTTTTTAAACTCTGGCTTTAACGATTAGTATTTTCTGTTATAACTATAAAATGCCATATTTAAACTCTATAATTGTTGCTGTATATTATCGGTATTATAACTGCATTTCTCAGAACGTAATCTCAATTAATAATGCTAAACTTGATTAAAAAGGGCTCGTTTTTCAGGAATCAGTTAAGTCGTAAGAGCGGAGATTCTACATAAATAGCTTATAAAGTTTATTAAATTATAAATAAATCTTTATTCGAATATATTTACATCGAAATAAAATACTTAAAGTAAATTATGCATTTCAATTAAAAAGTTAGCATAAATATATGCGCAAGTTATTCTATTCTACAGAAATTAGAATTATATTTTTAATTAAAATTAATTTTTAGAATATTTAAATGAGTTTCCATTCGATAATCTTACTTTTCTTCTTGTTTTTATCCATCTTGTTAGCATTTTTTTTTTGTTTTTGTTTTTTGTATTTTCCTTTTATGTTATTTGTCTTGTTCTTTGTTTTGTTCTTCTCTCTTTTTTTTTTTAATTATAGTTTTCGTTCTTCTTCTTGTTTCGGTTCTCATTCACATTCTTCTTAATTTTTTTTATGTTCCAGTTCTGTTCTTCGTCATCTTCTAATTCTCATCCTCTTCGTTCTTGTCCTCCTTCTTCTTTGTTTTGTTCCAGATCTCATCCTTTTTCTTCATCTTATTCTAATTGTCTTTGTTATAGTTCTTGGATTCCTATTCCTCCTTCTTCTTGTTCTATCCTTCTGCTTCGTGTTCCTCCTTCTTTAAATTTTTAACTACTTTATTATTACATAAATTACAATTTAAGAAACATTATAAAAATCTTTAACCAAATTTTAACTCATCTATAACTAAATTTTTTCTTATGTAGCGTAAATTTCATACCATATATTTTATCCGCTTTCATCTAAAACTCATTTCGATGCTATATGTTTTTATTTAAAAAAATGAAAAAAAAATAAAAATAAAAAAAGTAATGCGATTAGAAGAGAAAAAATGTTTGGTTTTTCCATTTCAATATAATTTAATCAAGTTGAAAGAATAGTTTTATAAATCTTCCATACGTAAATAATGTTATACAATTTTCCAAATTGTATCGAAAACTTAATTTGTATTCGTAGTAGAACCATTAGTAAATGATAAAAGAAAGGATAATAAAGAAAGGAAAAGCATTTCTGTTAAGGAATTTCTTCAGTTAAAAGTTAAATAAGAAAAAAATAAACGAGATTAACCTCCTGTTTTTTTAAGATTCCACATTCTAAATATTAAATTTAAATAACTATTTTATGAAATTACGTGCTTTGAATATTAATTATTGTTTTTTTTACAATTAAATTAAATTAAAATTAAATGTATAATCGACCCGATAAACGTTATTAATCAAATGATAAAGCCGGATTTTTATCGGGCTATTGTAAGGCTAATTATGTTAATTAAATATTAAGTAATTTGGTAGAGGTAGGAAGTTAAATTGCTATCTTGTATTAATTTTAATAATCAGAAATAAATTAATTTAATTGTATTTAATATATTAAATCATTACAATTAAATTGTTTACAATTCTAAATTTTTATTATTTAATATTCAAATTAACTGTANTCGCTATTAATAAGCTTAATTTTAATATCACCGGTATATGACCGAATTAATAATTATTATTTAAAAATTAATTATAATATATCAATTTAATTATAATGAAAAATTTGAAAAACTATTCAGAGTAATTAAGTCAAAGTTAGGAACAAAGAACGGTTGTTGTTGAGAGGTGGACGTTGTTTGGAGGTTATTTCGTTCGCATTTTTGTTAGAAAAAATACGTTCCGGCATAACAAGTTATTTTCATTTTAGTATTAACATTTTATTGAAGCACCCTGCATAAGGAATTACGCTCCTATAAAGCAGTTTCCATTGCTTAAAATATATAATTAAATTATAAAAAAATATAGTAAAATTATTCAAGAACTAGATACTGTACAACATACTGATGCTTAGAACAGGTAGAATTATGCGAATTTGGAATTACTTGTTACGTTGTTTAATAATTATTTCTTAAATAATCATTTTAGTAACTCCAGTTTATCCAGTTTATATAGTAATGACCCTAAACGTCGTTATATTACATTTTTCCTTGTTGGGCTGCAATTTGAAAAAAACTGTAGACGTAAATTCCCACTGTTGTCCGTTCGTTATCAGTCTGTCCTTCGTTAATCTCAAAAATAGTGTTAAATAGATGAAAGTCAAGATTAGGTGTGGTAATTTAGGGGCAGGAAACACCCGATTAGCTGTATACAAACTATATATGTGAATTTAATTCAAAAATGGTTTTTTCCCCAGAATGGTGTTACATAGATGATTGGCATGACTCTGTTGTTATCAGGAAAAGTATGATGTACAGGGGAAAGTCATTACTAATTTGAGGTGGAAAGCATATATTTTAAACTAAATAAATTAAGAATATGATTAAAAATTGCAGTCCGGTATTGTGACGATGTCAAAATTGCTCGTGGATTATAATATACATTGATCGAACGTGGCGTTTAATTAAAAATATTTTTTCATTTATTAAAGTAAATAAATGTTATTTTTTAAAACGTCATTATTAGCATATTGTCTTCAATTACATATAATCATTAATAAACACTCTCTAGATGAAGTACAAGTTACTAATTTATCGACTTGTTTACATGCTAGATGTATTTTAATGAATTAATTTAAATGTGAACTTGTTTTCTAAATTATTTAGGACTATTAAGGCATGCGATTGTGATTAAATGACCATAGATTATGATGGATATCGAAGAATATTTGATGTAATTTGATCTAAGATTTGGTATAAATAGAATCACTTTCAAGTATAAAGGCTCAAATTGTCTTTGTAAAAATGGTATACAAGTTGTATTCGAATGCCCGGCACAAGTTCTTTGGAACAACGTAACTTTTCAATTCTTGCATTCGAATAAAATATTTTTACTTATGTAAAAGTGATTTATTATACAAGACATTTATCTAATGGTTTTTAAAAATACAAAAACCTGTTCAATAATAGAAAACTGCCAAAACGGAAAAATAATTTGGTACTGTGCAATTCCGGTTTAAACAAATTTTTACTGTATGTTTTCTTATATTTTACTGTGTAATTAATTTTTCATTATAACGTTATAAATATTTATATTAAAATTTTAAACTGTGTTTAGCAACTGGCTACAAAATCGATAGTCCTGTTCTGTCAATATTTTTTAAAACTCAACAAGTTTACCTCGAAACTAAGTTGCAGATGAAATTAGAAAACGGCACGAAACATTGTTAACTTTACGGAAATTTTCGATTTTAATTAATATAAAAATAAAGTATATGTGAAGTAATAAAGCGATGCAAATTCTTTACTCGGGATAACAAGGGATGACCGAGTGAGCTGTGTTGTAAAAGACCCTCAGCGGTGTGCGATGACAATTTTCAAAAGGGACTAGATGCGAGAAAATTTATTTTTTATATATTATAAGAATTACTGTTTTGCTTAAACACATGGAAAAAAATTCGTTTTATTCGCACATCATTTGCACCTACATTTTATTTTCCCAGCTCTATTGTATATAATAGAGGATAAGTATGACGATCGGTAAAAAATAGCCTCTCAATATTTTTACATTTTTGGATTTGGGGGACCTTGAAACGCCGAGAAATGAAAAATATTCGGGGGTTTTTTTTGTATGCATGGATGTGTGGGGGCGATTTTGTTTACCCTCTTTGAAGCTTAATAACTCGTGTCTTTTGTCGAAAATTTCTGAAATTTTTCAGGGAGGCTCGTGTATTAAGGGAAATGATGCTAGTAAATTTTGATGGTTAAAAGTTGAGGGGTGAGAAAGTAAAGGGAGGGCCGTGTCATACCTTCTGTAGGTTGGAGTTAATCATTATTTTATTCGTTATTAGCATTCACATTTTTTTTTTTTTTTTTTTGCAGCATCTACAAAATATGCCTTCTCCTGTCTACGAAGGTTTGTTTACAAGTGTATTCATAAGACAAGTCCATTACTAATAATATCGTTTAAAGAATCAGAATTAGTTCAAAGGTTTCAGTGATTTTCTTGTGTAAAATTCCAAGGGCTATTTTTTATTTTTGACTCTGTCGACTTTGTGGGTACTTAAAGTTTACGTTGTTAACACCCGGGTGGTAAGGGACATGGATCAACCAATTCATAAAAAGTTCTTGAGGAATTAATCACCCTAATTTGATCCTGGTTCCTCAGAGTGGTAGGCTGATGCCTGCAGTTTTAGGGAGTTCGCCTAATCGTAGTTATTAGTTGAATATTAAAATTCGGCACTAAGATTTACTAAGATGAGCCGAGTGGATATATCCAGCGAATACTGGTAGCTGGGCTAACCACGTGGAATTTTCCTGCTTTTCTCACTTCTAATATGCAAATAAAAGCTAGTTTTTCATTGAAAGGCCTCGGTACATCGCTTATTGTTGCGTTGCTTTATTCTATCTATCCATTAACTAAAATAGGGACGAATATCGATTTCGGATTACCTAGTAAAGAATGTGTAGGCCTACCTTGATTTCAAAAAACAGTTGTTCATTTTACAATAAGAGTAATTAAATATTTACATTGCTAAGGAATAAAATTAAAAGCAATTAAAAGGAATTATTTACTAATTTGAGAATGTTGAACATTGAATCAATTGTCAGCGCATTTTTTCCACTGAAGTGAACACGGAAACATGAAAATATTTCTGAGACGATTGTCGTATTTTATATCACGACTGCCCAACTGCCATTCAAAATATCAATAAATTCTCATTTGTTATCGTTACTTGCGTGATGCATAATGCGTAACGCCTCATTTTCGACGAAAATTCATAAAACTGCAAGTTCTTAGTTGCACGCCAATACTTTCAGCAGGCTCTTCTTAAAAGATGCTCATATTCTTTGTGTTTCTTTTGATATTAATTCGAAAGGAGTGTAGGTAAGGTCTCATTTCGTGTATTTTAAGATATTCTTTAAAGTCATGTTTTAAAATACAGGGTGATTCAAAAGTCAGTTAATCATTGTAAAATAACTGGTTTTTGGTTGTTCAATATCTAAATGCTTTTTCAAATTATTGCATATTTTTATCACTTTTTAAAACAATTTTGTATCAGAAATATACGTCGCTCTAAATTTAGTTTATGATTTATAATTTATAGTGTATTGGAACTCTTAAAACAGTTTTTTTGGGATTGGATTGAATTGATAAAAGAAGGTAACGCAATACTTGGGTAACCTGCCAAGGGGATGGCACTTCTTACGGGAAACTGTCCCATATTTAGGTGTCAGACAAGTGAAGGAAACATGGAAAACTTCGCGTGGTCTGCCTGTTGGTCGCGGATTCGCGCCCGAACAACAGGCAGGCCACGTGGAGTTCAAAATAAAATCATTAAACACTAGTGCCCACCAGTTGGCTACTGGTCTTCGTACCCTGAACACTGGGAGTTCAGTTATGGATTCGCACCTGGGCTGGCCACGTGGAGTTTTCCGAGTTTTCTCCACGTCTGTAACACCTAATAGGGGCCAATTTTCCTTAAAAAGACCTCACGGAAGGCACCCCTCCTAGGTAGATCGCACAAGTGTTGCGTTGCCATAAACTTAACAAACAAACATTAAACACTGGTAGTGTTTAATGATTTTATTTATTTGGCAACTGGTGGGCTATGTAAAAATGAACAAAATTTTTCAAGCTTTCAAAGTGAAAATGTCTATAGTTATAGCTTTAACTATAAATTTACATGTTTTAATTTAGTTATACGCAACAGTTGCATACAGAATAGTATCGGCAGTGCTATTTCATCCTAATCTCGGAGACAGCAGAGTGTCAAAATTTAGTCTTTTATGTAATAAAAACTATTCTATATGCTTTATTTATTTATCTATTTTATTTCCATTCGAAAAGAGGAAAGATCCACAAAAGTAAACTTTTCTTCTCTCCTCTTTTCTGAGTGATGCTGGTCATATCTGCATATCTTCTTTCACAAGCTTGCTTACATATACACTAATTTTGTTCTGATTGACTTGAACTTTTAGTTCATTAGTGTTTTCTTCATTTTCATCTTTCAATAATTTTCGATGTTTAATTTTCACTAACAAAGGAAAGCCATAAATTGGTATGTTCACTTTTTATTAAAATGTTATTTATCGTGTAGATCTCAATATCCATTTTAAGCAGGTAAAGCTGTTCGCGTATATAAGCAATACAAGAGAAGAAAACTCAAAAAGAATTACACGCGTATTTAAAAAGTAATTCACCTGAAGACTTTGACGTAAATTGTGATGTGGCCTGGTTAATAAAGGCCGTTGCGTACAGCAGCAAAATTATGATGACAGGCAGCGTTAACGATTGATTCCACCAATCAGCTTTTTCGACCTCGAACCATGTCACCGCTGTTTGATTAAGCCTTCATTATCGTCTTAATTTTATCGTTTGTGTGCATTTACCTTAACGCTTTCAGTTTTTGATGCGCTTACTCTGTTTTGATAGAATAGTAAGAAAAGACCAACGGAAGCTTTGACTTTCCTTTGCTCTTCTATATTTGTACGCACTGAACGCTATCTGACCAGAATCTGTCACGAGAATTATAGAAAGCTTATGTAAAATACAATTACAGTTGTTTAACAATAGGAATTGTGTTTTCACGTGTACTTTCACATGTAACGTAGAAATATAGATCATCAACAACAAATTAAAAAACGATTTTATAACAAATCTCATATATAATGGCGCCCCACACAAGTTTATTTATCTTTAATAATATAAAATTTATTTTTTAGTTAAGATCTCGTAACCGCCCGGAATGTTACGCAACTCGTTGCTGGATTTGTTTACAAAGTTTTTTAACAACTCTTACTAGTCAAAACGCCGACTGGTACAGAAGTAAAATCGTAACGTATGGTGGAGTTGATCGGTACAAAGATGACGAATTCGTTCTTAGAGAATCGTACTTCATGGCCAAAGATAGAATATGGCGACACCTTGTCTTAATAACCCAATTTTAAACTCTTAACTACACAAAAGTACATAAATCACTTAAAGCTCAATTTTGTATCAAGTGGCTGGGTTAATCCACAGATTTTGGCAGAGTTCTTCAGGACATATTTTTCCCAGCACAATAACACTTAAATTTAAATACATTAAAACAAACTATAACACTTGATCGTTGTATTGTTGTACTGACGTTTAATGATAGTTTCATTGACCATTGCATATCATCACTTTTAAGTGATATGTGGTGAATTTTATTTATTTATTATTTTTTTTGTAATGGTCGAATTTGTTTTATTAGCGCGGTTGAGGCTTTAAACGCGGAAACGCGTACGTCGGACGTTCAGCGCCGCTTTCCTGTAAGCCTAGAAGTTTGACAATTGTGTTTTGATAGTCAGTGGAATCATGCTCGACATTCCAAATACCATTGTCAAACTTCTAGGCTTACAGGAAAGCGGCGCTGAACGTCCGACGTACACGTTTTCGCGTTTAAAACTTCCGCCTCAACCTCGCTATTCTGTTTTAAAAGTTACTTATAGCGTATCTCTTCATTAGTGAACCATTCAAAATTTGGTTGCTCAGTCATATATCAGGTGAGGTTAAAACGGAGCGGAAACGTCGCAAATATGGCGCCGGGCAAAACTCACATGCGCAAGATGTATGTCGGGATTCCAATACGTCATATGCGAGTTGTCTACAGCACTACAAAAAAATATAGTGATTAATGTCTATGCAAATATTTAAAATGCATCAAGGCCATGAAGCACGCGACATATTTAATATATTATTTATAATTTTGCAATGTAACGTACAATAGAAAAAATAGTGCCTATCAATGGCCGAGTAAATAAAACCAATGAATGCTGGTCATGAGTTGGTGCCCACCAATGGGTAGGCTGATCATGTGGAGTTTTCCAGGTTTTCATCACGTATTTAACACCTAAATATCGGTTATTTTTCCATAAAAAAGTCCCTCGAACTCTTGGCATATCGCTCATGAGTTGAGTTGCCTTATCCCAACAATCTAAATCCATACAATAAATGTATTATAGCTTTAGTTAATGAGACTAACAGATACACATTCAAAAATATTTGTATACAGTCTATAATTAAATGTTTTTGACGATTTAATATATTATATTCTCCTGCTGTCTATTGAATTTTCAATTTAGCATCGACATCCATAAAATAATTAAAGTACGAGATGTAAGTTAATTATGAGGAAATTAGAAAATGTTAATGTTAAAGAGTTTAGTTTAAATGTTAAGCATATAAAAAAATTTGTGACATAATCGAAGACGTGCAGTAGGAGTGTCAACAATTTATATCGATTGAACAAACAGCGCTTCCAACGTAAAAAATTCAAAAAGAACACAAATTTATTAAAAAAAACTATTCATATGTTACCTGGAACATAATTAGTAATATATACATTTTAGATACATTTTAGCAGAAAGGGGATGAAGACTCGGGACTACCCATGGGTATTGCCCGAGGGTGAAGATTAAAGAAAAGTAGTAGTAGAGTAGAGATGAAGGTGAAATAAGAGTGAGATAGGAAAGATGGTGAAAGGGGAGATTCATGGCGTCCGCGTCGGCTTTTATTTTCAAAATAAAGAGTGTAGTTTTTACAGAATGATACAATATGTACAAATTTACTCCTTAGCTTGAGGAGTAATAAAGAGTTACAGAAAGATAACAATGATGTTACATTGTAGATGCAAATGCTGAATGTTACTTGCTGTTACACACATGATAAGATTTTAACAAAAGTGTGAAGCCGGACAATATGAAACCAGTTAACATTAAATAGAAGAACAGTAATAAATATGAAATATTACCCAGACTTTGGATATTAGAGTTAACATATAGGTACACTGATGTTACATTGCCAAAACAAATGCCGAACAATTGCATAATTAGAGTTTCCAACGTAAGTGTAGGGCCCGACAATTAAAGTAAGTTCAGTGAGTAATACATAGAGGAATATAAATAATACACATAACCCATTCTTAGGGTAAAGGACACAGCCGACAATGATGAGCAGGGCATTAGCCCCAGACTGTACCTTTTGAGAACAATACCATAACCGGATTAATTTAAACAGATTTTACATGAACCGACAGTACAGAGCAGTTTCTTCGGATGACACAGCAAAGTCGAAGCAGTTTCTTCGGATGACACAGGTCTCAGGTGTCGTGTAGTTTAGACACAACGTTGACAGATTACGTGTTGATGCTTCTGTGAAAATNAAAGTCGAAGCAGTTTCTTCGGATGACACAGGTCTCAGGTGTCGTGTAGTTTAGACACAACGTTGACAGATTACGTGTTGATGCTTCTGTGAAAATCCACCTCAAGTGCTCTTGTCTCAATGACATAATTTGTTAACTCCTCGAAAAGTTTGTGGTTATTAATCAGTTTATTTAGTGGGCAGGGCCAATTGAATCCTTGGTGTAGAACATTTTGTAGAAGCCTGTCCCTTTGACGATCAAATTTCTTACAGTTGAAGATAAAATGTTTTACGTCCTGGATTGACACATTGTCGCACTCACATGTATTACTGTCGCTCCGGCCGAACCTATGTAGGTATTGATAAAAGTTGCCATGACCAGTTAAAACTTGTGACAGAAAGAAGTTGGTATCATACGGTGCTGAGAATGCACCAATTGGTGCTAAATAAAGAATATTGAGTATTGAGTACTGCTGGTGTTGGGTCGCTGTTTTATCTATCTATCTATTTCTATATTGTTGAACCTGTATGATGATAGTTTTAAGTCAGGTTACTTGCACCAGAAGGTGAAAATGATGTCTATATACCAGGCATAGATTAGGATGAGATGCTGGAATTTGTTGTTTGTGATTTTTTTTCTAATTTTCGTATGACCAGCATCCAACAGGATCCCCATTTGGGACATCCTTCTCTTGTACATGTCTCTATTTTTGAACCATATACTTTGACACTTAGATGTTTTATTTTTTATTTATTTATTTATTTATGTTTCATTTATTTGTATTTTTTATTTATTTACTTATGTTTAATTTATTTGTATTTTTTATTTATTTACTTATGTTTTATTTATGTTAAAATTTTAATTTTCAAGTCGTATTTTTTTCATTTAAATTTTATTTTATTTTAAATTTGTGTTTTAGTCTATTTTAATCTCAAATGCTATTTATGTATTTGATTCATTAGTGCAAATTGAGGAAGACCTATGGATAGGTCAAAAACATTTTTATGGTATTAAACTACTACTGGAAATCAAAGGATATGTTTCCTTATCTGATTGTGTTACATTGAGTTTGCCTTATAATATTTTAAAATCTATACGGATAATAAACAAATACAAATAAAATCTTATTCCACTTCATCTTATTGTATCTTAGCTATTAAACAAAAGTATCAGTTTATGTATTTAGGATTTCGTTTGAAAGCTGCTGATCAATAATCTTGCTTAAACTATTGATTTAATAATAATCAATACATTTCCTATAATTGAATGAAGTTCCTTTGAAAAGTTCCTGATTAAACTTTGAAGCTAAATGTACATCAGAAAACATATATGCATTTATTACACTATCCTGCAATGGTTCTGTTTTTTAACTTTTGATGATTGATTCCTATGTATCCTGGAGCAGTGAACCCGAAAATGACCTTAGTTCAGTTCCATCACGTAAGAATATTTTGCAATTTGCAATGTGCCAAATATGGTACAGTAATACCTCGACTTACACTACCCCGACTTAGGTGAACCTGGAGTTACGCGATTTTCAAATCTCATTGATTCATCTTTTGTTTGAGCGCGCACACAACTCTTGATTACTCACTCCCCCCACACTATTGTTCATCTTACATGTTCGGACGTGTTGCGCGGAATCGACACATAGCTACAATTTATTTTGTGTTATTTATTTCTGTTTGTTATATCTACGGAGACTTGAGAGTGATTTCTTGCAACCGTGAACGAATCAAAAGACAAGATAAGATTAACAAGAACATTTATTAGCTTACATACATCAGACTTGGATTTTACACAAATTGCGAAATTATACCCAACTTACATGGTTCTCGTTTGGTCCCACCTATCGCGTAAGTTCGGGGTATTACTTTATATGACGAAAAATATCACAAATATGAGACTTAATGACAAATTGAAATAGGTTTGTTTCGTATAAAATGTATTATTTTGTGGCTTATAATAGACAATATAATATAATATAGAAATAGAATATAGAAAATAGAAAATAAACACTCATCATTTTAGTCGTGTGTCAATGTCTCTTTGGACCAGCCGTGTTCTGTATCAGGCTTTTCCATGCATGTGCTCTTCTGGGATCATCTCGATGCAACATCCAGCAATAGTACTCCATCATTGTAGTATTCTAACTACCTTAGTAACACTTTTCCATTTATTTGATGTCCTGATGAAATCTATACCCATCTCTTCACTAACCACACCCAGATTTTCAGGAAAGTAGTCTAAATGTGCATGTAAGAAATGAACCTTCAAACTCATGGAACAGCCTAAATTTTGGTACTTCTGCAGCATTGTCTCAATGATAGACTTGAAATTAGGATCCTTCTTGTTGCCCAGAAAATTGGTTACTATGTCTTTAAAGGCGACCCAGGCTTCTTTTTCAGCAACTTTCATTTCTTTTTCAAAATTTCCATCTTTGCAAAGTTTTCTAATGTCCAGACCAGTAAAGATACCCTCTTTTAGTTTTGTGGTTGACAAGGCTGGAAATTTGCTACAAATGTACTGGAAACATTTACCATCTTTTGGTAAGGTTTTCACAAATTGCTTCATCAAGCCTAATTTGATGTTTAGGGGTGGAAGAACTTTCGTTGACTCGATGAGTGGTTTTTGGAGCACATTTTTTACTCCAGGTTCCAATGAAAGTCGTCGTGGCCGTTCTTTCTATTTCCAATGTTTTTTTTTGTCTCTGCTATCCCACTCACATAAAAAACAAGGAAACTTTGTGTATCCACCTTGCTGTCCAAGGATCATCGATATTACTTTGAGACCACCACACATGATCCACTTATGATTGTCGTACTTAATTTTCTGGGGAACAAATTGTAAATTGCCGTACTGTTCTTTTAAGTATACAGAATGCCCTGTGGGTATTGATGGATACCTGTTTCCTTTGTGAAGCAGGACAACTTTAAGGTTTCATTTCGACGAATCGATGAATAGTAAAGGACGAAAGTACTGCTATCTGCCGGTTTATGATGTGAATGACTTGTTTTCATTGTAAACTGACAGGTGCCAGCATTTCTGACGTATTTAAATCTGGCAGTATGTCTTATATTTTTGATTTTTTTCGATATATGACACTTTTGACACATTGCGATTAGAAAAAATTCCAGTGTGATGGAGAAAAACTAAGGTCATTTTTGAATTCAGCACACAAAAATACATAGGAGTTCACCACCAAAACTTGAAAAACATGATACAATTGAAAAAATGAATGCCTGTGTTATTAATAGTATACTATATAGTATTAGAAAGTAACACTTTTATTAATTAACATTATTGAATTTTTGAATTGAATTTAATTTTGAAAAAGTTGCTAAGGTTTTTAGATCTTAGTCTCTATAATATACAGTAGAACCTCGATTATCCGCCCTAATTGGGGACTGGGGTTGGTCGGATAATTGAAAAGTCGGATAACCGAAAAGTATGAAAAAATCCATTATTAGTGTAGTATATTATTATATCCCATGTAATTAGTATATTAGTATATCGCTATTAACCTATTTTGCGTTGAATTTTCATCGATGTTAAGCCTAACAAAAATTTTTTAAAATAATAANATGACTTGGGCACATAACAGATTTTGTTTATGCTTTGAGCACATTTTTTCATTATACATCATAAAGTTTGAACTTCAAAGCATTGTATAAACTTGAAGGCAAATTTTGAATTTAGTGTTCAAATGCTGAATTAGTTGATGAAGCTAATATCAGTCGACTGTATATATTTTCAAGAAAAATTTGTGATTTATGTGTATATATATAATGTTTTCATTATTTTTTAAATTATTATTTATCTGTTCTTATAGCAACTTTTAAATTTAACTTTTTTACAGAAACAAGAAGTTGATATATTAAAATTGATATGCTGTTTAATTAAAATACTTATTAACATTTCTTCTATTACTTATCATAAAAATTATATTTTTTACAAATGTAAATAATTCAGCTTGAGACAAAGATATAGATTTTGAATGAATGAATTTGTATTAATTTTGTTAAGGAATTAGGATGGAAATTGACATGCCCTCAAATTTGATCTGTTGTTTAACTGCAAATTTACAGACTGGACTAGAAAGATGTTTTTATTGCAATTGTTGGTCTTGATCTTAAATCAAATTTCTATTTATTTTTCAAAAAACCTACAAAAGTTTTGCAAATTTTATTCACTGAAGGCTTTTCTTGAATCTATCAAGTTGTTTGAGAAGTAAGAAGCGTTCATTGAATATTTTATTAAATGTTTTGTTACCAGATTTAAAAGTTCTGTAATGGTTGTCATTAGTACCGTTAATTGAGTTAGAAGATATCTTTATAACACACATTTTCTTTGTATTCTTTTATTAATGTTTTGATTTCAATCTTATGTTCAACTGTTTTCTATGAATTGTAATCTATTTTAGTATTGCTTTTGTATTTGTTTTCTAAAATTGTATTTGAAATAAGTCAAATTTTATAAATGTAATAATGGATCATAATAATAATAATAATGTGAAAAAAAGTTATAAATTTTTTATTGTCTTCAGGTACATACATTTATTATTCATTATATATACAAATTATACTTTTCTTTCAAAATTTTATTTGCATATTGCAAAATTTTATTACTACAGTGGTGCCACATACTTCAGATTTCATTCATTCCAGGAGGCTGTTTGAACTCTGAATTGTTAGAAGTCTGAATAAATGTTTTCCTGTTAGAAATAATGGAAAGTGAATTAATTCAAACCCTAAACAATACCACTTTTGGTAAATCTAAAACACCAAATACACATAATTTAAGGTAAAAATAACAAAATTATTACAAATGTTGCTTCTAGCACTTGGTATAATTATATTATAATTTTGTTTCCATACTTATGTAGTAAAATTTTGTGTTTATTAAATTGTTTTCACTTTGATTCCAAAGCATTTGTGCTCATCAATTGTCTGAGAAGCCCTCACTATTATCTGCCTCATGGTTGTTGATCATTTATTTAATGTAAAAATAACAGTTAAATGTCCCAAGGAATAAATTAAAATATGAAAACAAGTAAAACGGCAAAACCGTATTTGGGACAAGACTATGTCTTGGAGACGGAATCACTTTGATGCTCAAGGCAGGTCTCATTCTCCTATCTTCTTTGATATCTCTGCTTTTGGGTGCAATTGTTCAAACTTTGCCAGCCATGACCACGAGATCGTCCACGATGCATCTTCGATGAAATTAACCTATCTAATTTCAAAATTTCTCTCCATTGCATGTCAGCCAGGGTTGAATTTTTGTCAATGCATAACGAAAAGTTCCCATTTTTGAAAAAAATAATTGTGGCTATTGTATCATCTGAAATTATTTTTTTATTTTGCACAAATAATATACAGTTTAACCTGATTATAATGTCATCGAATGTAATGTCAATCCTAATATAACGTCAAATTTTTATCGGTCCTACGATTTTACTATACTAGATAATGTTAAAAAAAATCCCATTTGTAACAACATAAAACCATTTTAATGTCATTTTAACGTCATTTAACGTCATAAAACCATTTTAACGTTATATTTGAAGCACTCCCAAATTTACAAAATTAGATTACAAATTTTATTTAACATAGAAGAAACTACATGTTCAGTCCTAAGGTCAGAGTTCACTTATAATGTCTGTGGGTGGTACTCTCTCCTACCCGACTTTGGTGGGGTGAGGTGACTGTTTTGCCTGATTATACAAGAAGGTCACCACATATTTTATTTTGACTCGATTCTCGGTCCTCCGACTCCCTACGAGTCTGGATTTTTTATGCATAAATGATTTGGGCACCTAATAATCTTTGCCAAATATCAACTCTCGACATGTACTCCTTCATACCTCTATGCTGGTAAGAACATTAGGTGGTACGATTTTATAAACAAGACAGTCTTGTCAATAATAAGTAAAATACACAAAATTTTATAATATAATGAAAATTTCATTTACTGGTTGCACATTGACTGTGGCATCTTAAACATTACCACCAGATCTGCCACACATGTACCACTTTTATGCTTTCTGATAAGTTTTTTCACCTTGATGATTAAAACTACAACCTTCCTTTTAGCCTTTATTGCTTCCACATACTTCTTGGATGTCATGGTTAATAAGTAAAAGTTATGTTGGAATGAACAAATGTTTGCATATTTTTAACAGCTAAAGTTATCTGACATAGATGTGTGATTCAATTATAAAAGTTGTGAAATTTAACATATTTATTGTTAATGTGAGATCATATTCTTAGTTCAGAAGATTATTTTAAACTTTTTACTTCACATTTTGTTTGAATAAAATAGAAAAATATCTTCAGATAAAAAGCATATTGGGAATATTATGCTTTTTGTTTGGAAGGATACAATGCTATACAAACAGTAAAAAAACAAAAACTGCAGGGTGTATGGGAAAGATGCTGCTAAACTTTGAACATGTCAAAAGTGGTTTCAAAAGTTCTATTTTTGAACTAAAAGATACAAAAATGTATGGAATGCCCAAAAGCAGTTGTTGAAGAAAAAATTCAAGAAGAAATTGCTAAAAATTAATGAATAATGCACAAAGTATATATATATATATACATATACATATAGCTAAACACCAAAAAAACAGTGAAAAAAATCAATGAAAAGATATGAATGTAATATGAGAGTGAGAGATGACTTGGGCACATAACAGATTTTGTTTATGCTTTGAGCACATTTTTTCATTATACATCATAAAGTTTGAACTTCAAAGCATTGTATAAACTTGAAGGCAAATTTTGAATTTAGTGTTCAAATGCTGAATTAGTTGATGAAGCTAATATCAGTCGACTGTATATATTTTCAAGAAAAATTTGTGATTTATGTGTATATATATAATGTTTTCATTATTTTTTAAATTATTATTTATCTGTTCTTATAGCAACTTTTAAATTTAACTTTTTTACAGAAACAAGAAGTTGTGTGGGATCAAGAACTGTATGATCAGTTTGAATATAAAACACCAAAGTCATTCTTTCATACATTTGAAGCAGATGTAAGATTTTAATTTTTACCTATATTTGAGCATTCACAGGCCAAATTGATTAACTCTATTTGTAAATCCTTAATATAATCATTATTATTTTCAAATTTTTCACATAACTAATTTTATATTGTTATATTAAAGCATAGCTTTAATATAACAATATAACAGTATATAATAATACATTCTGCAATGTTCATTTAAATTTAAAGTTTAAAAGGAATTTTTAAAAATAATTTATATTCTCAATTTTTATACTTTTTGTCTTGTGGAGTTAATCAATTTGGCAAGTGAGCAGCTCATTTATTATTAACAAGTTTTTTCTTTAATTGTAATCTTAGCAGTAATTGTTGATGTAAACTTTTAAAACTATATTAATTTAAGTAAATAAGTTTTTTAAAATAATTATATTATATAGTTAAGACTAATTTGGAATTTTCATTCTGCACTGTCTCCAAATGCAACAATATTCCTTTTAAAATGTATACAGTGGAACTTTGCTTAACAAGTACCTCGCATAACAAATATTTTGCATAACAAGCAAAACAAATTGTAAAAAAATGACTCACTTAACAAGTAATGTTTTGCATAACAAGTTACAAGGAGAGGGGAAGTCCTGGATTGTGTGCATGCTCCATCAGTCTGTGTTTAGTACTCGTTCTGCAAGCATCTTAGTGTCGCTCATGCTCACACATTTTTCCAAACTTGGGTTCACACATATGTATAAACATCAACAACCATAGCCCATTATATAATAAACACACTAAACAATATGCCAAACTCTTAGGCTATGTAAAGGATATAATTAAATATTAGAAACTAATTAATTTCACTAGAGGTCGGCAGTTATGCTGCCATCTTGTACTAAATTTAATGACCAATTCCAAATTAAATTTTAGAAATGTCTAAATTAAAAATTAATTATTTATAATTATTAAATTTAATACAAGATGACAGCATAACAGTCTACTTCTAGTCAAATTAATTAATTTCTAATATTTAATTATATCCTTTACATAGCCCAATAATTTCACATATCCTTTTGCATCTTTATCAGACATATTATTTGTGATTTTTTTTTCTTTTCTTTCTTTCTTTGTAAATTGAATTCTTATTTCAGGTTGGTTCATTCCATGCTAGAAGAAAAGATAATGATGATTCATGCTTTTTAACAATGTATATTGTATAATTTTCTTTGAATAAACATTATATATAAAATATTTGATTATTTTTTTCAGCATGGAACACACTATTGTATTTTACATTAATTTATATGAGAGAAACAGTTTTGCTTAACAAGTATTTTGCATTGCAAGTAAAATTCTGGAATGAATTATGTTTATTAAGTGAGGTCCCACTGTATAACAAATTTTCTTAATTTTTGCTTATAATCAGATTTTTATATTTTTCTAAACTGCAACAATAACTGTCTGCAGTTTATTAATTAAGTAATCTAATTCAATAAAATGACCAATTTCATATTAGTTTTCTTCCTGAACTAGAGTTTTTAAAAAAGCAAAATCACAAAACTAAATGCTTTCAAACTCCTGTTTGAACAATTTTCTTATTTGGAACACATCTGCCAGAGTTTAAACTTGAATGTTATTCTAGAATAAGAAGATATTGCATACAAATCAATATCAAAAAATTACACTATCATTTACAATCTGTCAACTGCATTATGAAACAACCTTCCAAATAGTGGTTGTTTCTTAATGCAGTAAACAAGTTTGACACTTCATTCTGATGATATTATTGTAGGTACAGATTTGAAATTTGTTTTGAAATATGCAGTAATGTGCATAACACTTCAAGTTTTGTCAGTACATAGAATTATGAATTTCCTATCATTAGTCAACAAGAACTTCTTGAACAATGGCAGGAAGTTCATAATTCTCTATTGGGCATTGACTTTGAAGCTCCAGATGCCGAAATGCAGTGATTAGGTTAGGATCATGCCAGCTATTTTATAGACCTACCATGCACCATTGGTTGAAAAAAGGAATTTTCCTCTTCAAGCCAGTTCAACATATCAACACAAAATATAAGTCATGCTTGCTTGTCACATGATGTATCTATTGCAACAGTTGAAACTTTTATAGTTTTAAAGCCAGTCTCTTGTTCAACACTGTTGTTATGAGAGAGAATATCAACTGGAAAATAATCAAACAGAATCCTACACCAACCTTTTCCTTTCCAGCAGTAATTTGAAGATTTGACAAATGTGTTCAAGCTGCTTTACAGTTCTGTTTCAGATCTGTTGGTCCATTAACTTGTTTTTGGTGAAAATTCATTTAGGAGGATTTTTAAATTTGGAATTTTACGAAAACAAATATTTTAAGTATTGTTCTATTTTATATTTAATAATTAACCTTTTTGTCTCTAACTTTGGAAAATGCATCTTCCCTGTTTTCATAAGGGGTTGCCATGTTGATGATGGTAGCTGACTTCGTCTCTTCATTTGTTATCATGAAGTCTGGGCATACAAAATTTAGTAACAATCAACAACAAATTTTTCAAAGAAAAATCATTAAGAATCAACCTGACAAAAACTCAAATCACTCTATTTGCTATCTATACCTCCTTGGAACTCGACAAAAAGTTCAAAGACTTAACTTATGTACAACAGTTCTTATGAATTAAGATCCTAATTGTCACTTCAATATACTAGGAACCTTTTACCTCAATTCTCAAGACTTTCTAATCTTTGATCCACAAATCGAATAACTTCAAATCGCCTTGGAACCACTTTATTGCTATCGGACACCTCTTGTCGTTTGCTGCTACGAAGCTCACCACGCTTGTTGCTAACAGAAGCTCACCTCAGTCATCTTCACTTGAGATTCGGACTTTATACTATGAGGTGATGTCACAATTCTGATTGAGATCACTCCCCTCATTTACATACTTATCACTATCAGTAAACATTTCCTTCCTGCCTGGCAGCCTATTTCCCGACAATTCTCGCTAGCCTTTTACATTATTCTTTTTTACAATTTTTCAGGATGTTTTATTCTATAAGGTTTAGCAAGTTCCTAAGTTGTGCTTGTGGGGTCTCCCCTCCCTTCTTTCTCAGTGCAGACTTACTTTTTCCACTCAGGAGCGCAAGTGTGTGCGAGTTTTTTCTATGGCGCTTTTTTTTTTTTTTTTTTTGTCGTTGAGTTGGTTCTTTTTCTTCTAACTTTAAGTTTCTAAGGTGAATGGTGAGGAAACCTTCATCCTAACAAAACTAAGCCACAAACAAAATGGAATAAAAAGCAAAATAAAAATAACTAAAAATAACACTCGTACTTTGTTCCTTACAACTGTAGCGTGTCTTGCTGGTAGTGTGTGCCTTACCGTTGATAGATAGGGAGGCACATTTCTTGAACCAGACACCTGCCCACTCTGCCCAAGCCGCAATTTGTTGAAGTTGTTCCGTTAGTCTTTGTTGAGTTTCACTGATGAGGGTGACATCGTCAGCTTATGCTGGGATGTTAAATTTGTTGCTATATATGTCGTATCCAGTGTCCAGCTTTGATGTCACCCTAATACCTACCTCCAATTCAATATTGAAGATGATTGGACTAATTGGGCACCCTTGACAGACACCTGAAAGAATGGGGATGGACTTGAGTTAGCCAGAGTTAGTCCTGATGCATGTAGAGCCACCAGTGTAAAGTGTGCTAATGGCTTTCACAGAGTTAGGATGAAGCCCTATCCATTTGAGGCCCTTCCACAGTATTTCATGTGGGATGGCCCCAAAGGCATTACAAAGGTCAAGCTGCACAATATGGTTCTCCTATGACGACAGGTGTCCTGAATGATTGTAAGATACAGTTATGATCCTGACACCCTTCGTAGTGCACAAATTCTTTCTGCAAGGGTGATAAGCAGCTATAAGTCTTGCACCATTTCAGCAGCCTGTTTGCCAGGCAAGCTGTATAAAGTTGCCTCATAGTGCAGGATAGTGAAATTGGATGCCAATTGTGGATTTTGTCTAGAGAACCTTTTTTGTGGGCCAAGATGGTGGTGGTCATCTGCCAGGCATGGGAATGTGTGCCATGCATTTGACCACATTAAAGACGCCCATGAGGATGTGGCCACCGGGCTCCGGACGCTGCCAATGGCTATACCTCATGCCATCTGGGCCTGGAGCAGTGTTTTTGCCACGGTGAAGACAGTCTGCAACTTTTTCCAGCATGAAGAGAGGGTCCAGGGGTCATTGTCACTAAACTGGAGCCTGCTTGTTGATCAGTGGTGCTGGGTCAGAATTTGCTGGTGGTTCACCAAGAACTGAACTAAAATGAGCGTGAATTAAGTGTTCAGGGATGTTATAATACCTGGTACCTACTCCAGTAATTGCTGAAAATGCTTCTTTTTACTATGTTAGAGACAATGAAATATCAACAATGTACAGGTAGCCCTCGGTTTACGCCGCAGTTCTGTTCCTACAAAAGCTGGCGCAAATCGAGTCGGCGTAAAACTAACCCATATTTACAGTGAGGTATAGGGTTAGATTCTACATAAGTGAAAAATAAGCTAATAATTTTGTTTATTAATACAATATAATACAAAATATATAAATTTTTAATTTTTAAAATGTATTTTATCATAAAATAAAATAAAATGTTTTTATTTAAAAATTTTAGTTTCGAATTTCTTACATTTTTCAGAAAAAGTATCCCTCTTTGTTTACATTTTTGATTTCTTTCATTAAGAATTTCGGAATATGGTCGAATATGATGCTCCTTTTACATTTGCACTTCGCTCCCAATGTTGTCTAACTCACAAACTTCATCCGTCAAACTTTCCTTAGTTGAAAGGATATGTTAACTCGACGTAGAGCTATAGACGAGCGAAGACACTGATTGGTCGACCACCGGTCGTCGTAGCGCATATATAAGGTCAGTTTGAGCGGGAAAATTCAAGGTGGCTAAGAAGAGATAAATATCATCTGGCCAACGAGAAGTAGATTTGTCTCACTAACGATAATTTGTGAGCGCCAGAAGTGCTATTGCATTGTAAGATGTTTTCCTGAATGAAATGATACGGGATACATTCATTGGCGCTATGGATTTGGACGCCATTTATTGGACTATTAAGTTTAATATCTTGACTCGTGGGTACCTAAACATTTAGTATTTTACTATTAATTTAATGCAAATGTATACATACCCAAAATATTAAGAAAAAATAAATATATTCAATAAAAATCTTTGTTTTAATGAATGTACAATGTCGCAGCTCGGTAAATACGTCAACACTGAAATGAAAATCAGTCTAGCATAGGGAAAATCAGGGAATTACACCTTGAAACGGCGAATTGCGCAGCGGCGTTATTGTGAATTGGCGTAAATTGAACCAGCGTAAACTGAGGGCTACCTGTATATCAAATTAAGCTGAATAAGAAAAAGTAATAAAATACTAAAATCAAAACTAAACTGATAACTTAAAATCAATTTCACTGAAACTGTTATGTATTTTGTCATTTTTAAACATGGAATATGAAAGAAAAATTAAGCTTGTTTTCTTTGCTGTTTAATTTTTTCACCAGTAATGAAACACTACGAGCCAAACAAATTTTATAAGATAAAACATTTTTTGAGACTAAGTCTGCCTCATCATCAGATCTTAATGTTAATCAAACAAAAAACAATAGTTTTAAACTTAAGATTCCAGATTCAAACTTTCATCCATAGTCAGTGACTTTGAACTGTCAGTTACTCATAGACTTTGAAATCTTTTAAAAGTGGAGATAGTGCTTTACAATTTAAAATATAACACAGAAGACAAGCAACTAAAAAAAATTTAATGTAGATGATACATGACTATATAAATGCAACTTTAACAAAAAAATGATTTGCTATGGTAGCCCTAAATATCTAAAAAAATTCATTTTTAAACGTTTAGTGCTACGATGAATCTTAATATACTATGAATCTAATTTCAGTATTTGAGATATTCATCTAAATATGACGCTGATGATAGGATTGAAATTCTGGGATTTAATCAGAAACCTTGCATTTTTTGTTGAATTTAAATCCAGGGATTTAAGTTCTCTTATCAACATTGAATTCAGATGGACATCTTAAATACTAGAATCAGATTTATTGTCATGTTTATTTTTTACACATTTAGCTATTGCGCATGAACATTTTTTGTTAAGTAATGTTTTATTGTCATGTGTTTATATTATGAATTATCTGTTTTTAAAAGATTTTCAATATTATATGCTTTGCATGGAAATTCAAATATGTTACTGTTTGATGTGTAATAAGGCAAAAAACAATAATTTTTAATGTCTTAACCTTGCTTATTGTCAAATATTCTTGGAAAAATGTTTTATCTTAGGAAACTTGTTTGTCTCTTGCCACATAGCATTTCATTATAGTTGCTTACAGATGGAATTGTGTGAGAGAAGCAGTATTTGATTTTAAATTTTTCCATATTTAATCATTGTTGAAAAAAACTGATATTAAATCATGTAATTGCATTTAAAACACTTTTTCAATTTACTCTTTAATTTTAATTAAATTGTAAATTATTCTTGCATTGAATTTTGAATTTTGATTGTTTATTAATTGAAATTATTTTGTAGAATTGTTTAACAGGGCTGAATTTTGCGGATGAAAATGAAGCAGAATTTTTTAGACAGACTGTTACAACAAAACTAAGGCAATGGCAACAGAAACAAGGTGACTTAAATTATTTTCAATTTAATAATTAAGAACAATTAATAATTCTGTTTGAATAATGTTAAATGACAAATTGTGTACTAATTCTTGTAGTACTTGTGTATTTTTTCAACAGCTTCTTAGTATATGTATAAAATTGTTTGTTTATGCTGATTTTTGTGCATTTAAGTTGTTATAAAATTAATACTATACTTAATTTTTAATAAATAGTGTGCTTTCTAACTATTTTCATCTTGTAATCGTGCTATTTATTAGAGGTTGCTTACTATTAGAATAAATATTGTATATTAATATTAATAATATATGAATTGCATGATGAATTCTTCTGTAGACAAAATGAAATATGTAGAATAAATCATTGCAACTAGTTTAAAAGTACTTTCTTTTCATTTTTATTAATTATTAATTTTTTAAATGTTTGAATAATATTTTTATTCCAATTTTTAGACTATATAGTAATCTTAAATATCATTCATTTAAGTATTTAAATAGAGGTTGTGTTTTTGTTATGTTTTCATTAAAACTAATAAATTAATAAATGGTGATTTATTTGAAGAATTAAAGTTTTATGATAATTAACTGAATAATTTAAACAGCATTATATTTTGATATAAGATATGTTTTCTAAGTTTAAATTAATATTTTATGAAGTCAGAACATTAGCAAAGCCTCTTCTATGTGGCTTACAGAATTGCATTCATTCTCAAAATCTGTTTGATTAGTTTTGATTAAACTTTGCCATTTTTCATTAATTGAGATGAGGAATTAAAAAATGTAATAAAAATGGGGGTCCATGACTTTGTTTTCAAGATATAAGGTCTTAGCATGAGCACATGCAACAAAGCAATATCACACAAATTGATGACAGTCATGCAATGTTTCACAGTTGCTAACATGCCTTCTGTGGGCTTATAGAATTGATTTTGCCATTTTTCATTAATTCTGATGAGGAATCCAGAAATGTAATGAGAGCCCATTTAAATGTAAAAAATGGGAGTCATGATTTTATTTTTGATGTACAGCGGTGTCAAAGTGACAGTGTCCATACTCTCTGATGCAACTGACTTGTGAACATGCCTAACAGAATTTAGGCCTGGGATCAAAAATGAAAACAGCATTGCATACACCTAATGGAAAATAGGTGTGAAAAACAAAAGAAACACAAGAATAAAGCAATTGAGGCAATTGCTTTATTCTTGGCAACTCTCCATATCAGCAAGTGCAAGGATCAGGTCCTCCATGGCCGGCACATACAAGGATAACCTCTTTTTTGGTGGCAAATGCAAAGTTCACCTGTCCAGTCTGTCAGATACAAGGATTGCATCTTCCGTGCTTAACAGGTTCAGGGATTGCTTCTTTCTTTCTGGCTCCTCCTCATTTCTATCGCAATACAACAAAGTCGTACAATGTCCCTATAAAATAATCAATAATTTTTAAATGATAAACAATAATCTTTATAAAATAGATGAAATAATATGTTATTCTATATCAGTGTTTTTCAACCTTTTTGAATACGCGACCCCTTTACAAGTTAAAAAATTCTGGCGACCCCCAAGGCCATATTAAAACTATATCAGTGATTTTAAAAATTATGTATTTAATTTTCTTTCTGTTGAGAGAAATTATTGTTGACTAAAATAAGAATTTAAGCAGAATCGACAATAACTTATGACACGTATAGTATGATACTTCCTTTTCATAATAACATTGGGTTCCGAGTGATGTTGACTTTTTTTTTTTTTTTTTTTGAGTTGAGAGTTTTCAACTTCTACTTTTCTACTTCTTACTTCCTTTTACAAGTCAGCTCAGCACTTTTTCGGCTATCATTTTCTGGGGTGGGCCGTACCCACCCAGGCCCCTCCATGGCGACACCCATCATTCAGACCTAAATGTCAATCAAAAAACCAACTGTACTGTATAATAAACAGGTACAGCCTTCTCGCTGAAATTGTAGTTTTTTAATGTAGTGTAGGACCTACAAACACTTGTCTTTTTCTTTTACCCGCGACCCCCCCGTGTAAGGCTTTGCGACCCCCAGGGGGGTCGCAACCCACAGGTTGAAAAACACTGTTCTATATGATTATGATGCAAAATAATAATCAAAAGTTTTTCCTTTTTAAAATTGTCAGTTGCTTTCAGTAATAATGACAAAGAAGATGAATTCACTGAGTTCCATTTAAAAACATGATTTATATAGTATGCTAATATAAAGGCAAGATGCAATGGATCTTGTCTCTAAACTACCTTTAGATCAAATAATTTTTTAATTCTTTAAGCAGTGGCTTGCAGGCTTTATGAGCTAGTTGCAGGTTCACAATTTTTGATAGCCCACCAGCAATCCAGTATTGCATCAAATATACTCTTATATATATAAACAAAGAATGATGATTATAATCTGTATTCATTTATATAAAAAGTATATTAAAAAGCAGAGAAACAATTAGCATTTTAAAATTATTTTTTGAAATTTTTTTTACCACTATAAAAATTTGCATCTTTTGAAGATTACTGCCTTAAGGAATGTACTGAAAACCATAAGATTATTTTGTTAATGAAAAATAACTGAAATTAAAGAGGTTTAGATTATTAAGTTTGGGTTAAAGGTTTGTGTTTTCAGATTTTAAACTTTACTATTGAATATTTACATTTAATTAATTAATTTATTTATTTATCTAAGCATACTGGTACAAACCATGATGCGGGGAGAAGAATAAAAAACAAAACAAATATATAAAATTATACAACACATCCGACAAATATATACAACAACATCAATAAAATAATAATCAAACAAACAAAAATATTAAATACATTCTAAACTTAAATTTACATTTACATGGGAGAACTATTCAAAAAAATAACAAAATAAATTGATAACCAACAAACTAGGTTAAACCTTACCTAGAAAATAATAAATCAACAATTAAATCGCTTGTTCACAAAATCGGATAGTCTTCCAAGTATTTAGAACAACTGCTGGTTAAATAACAGAGAGACCACGTCGTGGGCACAATTTACATAAAATTATTAACAGTATTTTACTATAAACCTAAAAAAAGGAAAAGAAAATCAAAATTATCATAAAAATGAATACCTTAAAAAACAAATCAAAATCAGATATTACTTTTTTAGTCATCAAACAAAAAACACCAGAATATATATATTAGTTTTGAAGCTGACATAAAAAAATGTTCCAATTAATCAAAAGAATTTTGAGAATTTAAAAGTTTTGAATTTTAAGTAATAATTTTTAAAAATTGTCTAAAAAGTGATTAAATTGTTAAATTCTAATCTAAAAAATTTTTATTGCCTATTTTGAAACTGTGTTTTTTTTATTTATTTTTTTGTGTCACAAACAATTGCATTGATAGACATTGGGCATTTTATTTATTGGGCATTTTGGCCTCACTCTTTATTCTGTAATATCTTGTGGGCCCACAAGATGCTACAGAATAAAGAGTGATGCCAAAATGTCCAGAGTCTATCAATGCACTTAGTTGTGACACAAAAAAACTAAAAAATTTTATTATACATTTTTTCTGTTTTATTAATAATTTTAATTGGTTGGTTAAATTTTATTATTATTGTACATATTAAATAAATTTTGTTTTTTGTTTAGAAAGAAAACATGCACATCAGTCATTACAGCCTTCACAAAGAAGTGTTGCTGCTTCATGTATGTATATTTAAACATAACTAACTTAAAAATTAATTTTAAAGATTTGGCTTTTATAATGTATTTTAAAATATAAATCATATGTATAAATATATAGATAAGATATATATATATATATATTTATATATATATACAAAATAAATGNTTGGAACAATAAGGCAATAAATATAAATTACTCAATGTACATTGATACATAGCCAAATGATTGCCTTAAATACTCTGGCTATAAATCTGCTAATTCTAATATTTAATACTAAGTAATTTGCTACTGTAGGTAGACGTTAGGTGCCATCTCTTATCTAAATTAATATTTATAAATTAATTTAAATAAAATATTAAATGTTGTTATTATATGACATCTACCTCTACTAGCAAATTACTTTTGTATTAATTATTAAAATTGGCAGATTTATAACGTTAGTATTTAAGGCAATCATTTGGCTATGTATTATACAGGGTGGGCCAATGAAAACGAAGCGGCAGAGATATCGCATTCATCCAAACAAATCGCTCGGACAGGTTGATTTTATTCTCAAGGGGGACATCTTCAGCAATAAAGTTTTTGCGATTCTGAATACAACAGACAACAAAAAATTTTAAAAACTCATTCATTTTTTATTAACTTAACAAACATTTATTTCAAATAAAGTAACAAAAACTTTCAGAATCGTAAAAACATCCAGAATTCAGAATCGCAAAAACTTAATTGATGAAGATGTCCCCCTTGAGAATAAAATCAACCTGTCCGAGCGATTTGCTTGGACGAACGCGATAACTCTGCCGTTTCGTTTTCGTTGGCCCACCCTGTATATATATATATGTATATACATATATATAAAAGGTTTCGAGTTGTGGTGGTTCAATGTACATTATAAAAATATTTTATTCATACTTTACATTATGACAACAATTTAATGCATTTCATTACTTATACAAGTTCATTATTAATACATATTTTTAAAACACATTTGATTTAATGGACTTTCAGCAACAGCAGACACCCCTTTCCTCAATTAGTCCATTCAGAGGTTTACTGTATTTAGTTTATTGATGTTAATTTATAGGAAAAGTTTTGTTTTTATCTTTTAAATTAAATGATGTAAATTACTTGGTAATAAAGATAAACATTAAAAATTAATTTTAATTATCTTCATTACCAGAACTTCATAATAGGCCAGTCTGTAAATAAAATTATAAGGATTTATTGCTGTTCTCTGGTTCTTTGATTTGTAATGGCTGAATAAATTTGAGAAATTTTTATATATATTCAAAAAATAATTTGTGGATTGTAAAAAATTGTTTTTTATATCTAGCTTTATTTTGAATTTAATTAAAAATTAAATTCTAACTTTTTACTATCTTAACTGTAGAAGAATTATAACATCTATATAAAGTGTGCTAATTTACTTATAAAAAAAATTAATCTTCAGAGTAAAACTGGGATCACACAGAGAAATACCATTGAAAACACAAACTTAAAGCCAAAACCAGAAAAATTTTTTGTCTGTCACACACAAAATTTCTAGAAAATCAAGTCAAGAGGTACTTAGTGGAATTTTTTTCTGGTTGTGTAAAATGTAGATGTTGACCAGTCAGATTCCTGGGAGTGATGATATGTTTACAACATCACTGATGTTGCTGTTGTGCTGCCCGAGGCTGAAAACAAGAAACTGCATGAGCTTTTATTCAAATTTACATTGAAATATTCTGTGCAAAAAAAATATTAGAGCTGAAATAAAAGACACTTTACAACACTAGGCCTTAAAAAGCACACTAGAATAGAAAACTTTACTTACTCGTAGTAATACTGCTGATCATGCAGATGAAATTCTGTTCCAGGAAGCACTCACAAAATTTATAGGCACTGACCCTACACAATGGCCATGCATTTCCAAATTCAACACTTCTAAACTAGCAGGGAAAACACAACGCTATGAACACTTACATATTACCAGATTGCACTTTTTCTGTTTCTACACAGGACACACCTAATATGCATTGTGTTGAAATTAAGGCACAATACCAAAAGCGCACAATAGGACACCACCTGGTGTAGACAACATTCACAATTTCTGGTAGAAAAATACATCCTTGCACCAGGAACTAGCTAAATGTTTAATTCATATCATTAACAATCTACAAGATGTGTCAAATTTTCTCATGCAGGTCATCACCTACATGAAAACAATAACACCAAAGACCTTGCACAGTACAGACCAATTAAACCTGGTACTCACATGTGGAAATGGATGATAGAAACAGTTGCTGTTCTGTCGTCTTTCCATGTTGCGTGTACTCACATGCGGAAAGTACCCTAAAATTGAAATGAGTGCCATCTGCCAGCTGTAAATGTACACAGCTACTATAGTAGGTAGGTCCTAATAGAAAGATGCCTAAGGTAGACACATGCCAGTAGTCTAAAATGGCACCCACCGGAATTGCTTTCTTATATCAATTAAACTTTCTAAGTTTGCCTACAACCTTATAGCAAATCAAAAAGCTCAAAAAAGAAGAATTTGGATAGGAAAAATATTCTAAATTGTTGAAAGTTAGGAATATCAAATATTATCGTAACTGAATTACGATTACGCCATTTCAAATACTTTATGCAGTAATTATGTCTATTCAATGTTAATATTAAAATTGGAGAGTAATATAGCGTATAAATGAAATATACAAGGGTATTAGTATATAAATAAAGCTTTTTAGCCATGCTGACTGCCATAGTTTCCACGTGATGTTTATGATGACATTGCCAAATGGCCTTCCTATTGGTCTAATTTTTACTGTTCCGCTTTCTACCATGGCAAAAGTTGAAAATTTTCAACTTCATATTTCATCAGCTTCGATGGCAAAAGTGACGTCATTTTCCTTTCTGTCATCCGTTGCCACATGTGAGTACCAGGTTTTACATGTCTTCAAACACTTCAGAAGATTCTTACCTCTTGCGTCGCAAATAAAATATACAATTATATTGATGAATACAACATTCATACAGAACAACAAAAAAGGCTGCTGTAGAAACCACAAAAGTTACAAAGAACAACTACTCGTTGACTCTGCCATCCTACAGCAGGAGCAGCTCTTTGCATACACATTTGCAGCTCTTTGCATACACATTTGCAGCTCTTCGGACATAAACTACAATTTCACCTCATCTCAAGCAGCCTAATAACATGAGTTTATGAGAGAGAGCTGCCGAACAAACTTCGACTTGTATGGCATACTCTCTAGCACTCTTTAGCCTGTCCACACATGACCACACTTGCGTTGATCAATATGAGTCACATATGAGTGGTAGCATTTGAAGCATATCTATATATATATATATATAACCCATTGAACATGTGTCCGTCTGTTTGTGTAACATTATGCCAAAAATGTCCACTAGAGGCACCCCTGTTGTGTGTTGTATTTCACACATTTAAATTAACAATATAAATTATTATTTACATTAACAGTATAAATTATTATTATTTATTTGGCCAATAGCCAAATTCACCTAATAACTAGGCAAATTTGGCTATTGAGAGCTGCATATATGCATATATGTAATATATATATGTATATTACATATATGCAGCTCTCTGGTACTTTTGTTATCCTGTTTCCATGACAATTTGGCTCTTCTTACTTGACAAACTGCCAACCCCTGTCCTATGGCAAGTTCATAAGCAACACAGAAATATACGTATGGCATACATTGATTACAGAAAAGCATTCAACAATGTCCCACACACTTGGCAGCAGCCAATTCATCCCCAATGCATACTCAAGTGATATACAAATGGGGTTTGGTCTAGACCTGCCATGTCCAGCCTGCGGGCCACACATGGCCCACTCAATGTTTTTGAGCGGCCCTTTTAAAATGGTAATTATTCTTGTGATATTTCATTGTAATAAAAATCTATACATGTATAGTTAAATACATTAATATGATGTATAACATCTTATCACGTACACTCAGAAATTAAAACTAGAGATGCCACGAATATTTGGCTACTATTCAGTATTTGGCCTATTCAGCTACTTTTTTTAATATTCAGTATTTGGCCGAACATTGCATACTATTTGGTCAAATACCGAATACTAAATCATGAAAAAAAAAACACATATATTACTCAAAAACATATTTATTTTAATCATAAATTATTACATTTAATACTTAAAATCTATCAGTGGTAAGTTGTGATGAATGAAAACAATTTTTTCAGCATTTGTCGATATCAAATGATTGTGCTTTTCCTCATAAACTATATCTGCTTCTGAAAATAGCCTCTCACTATATACACTACTGCCGGGAGACGATAGATAAATCTTAGCGAATTCTGTCAGGCTTGGATACTGTTTTGTGTTTGATGACCACCACTTGTAAAGGTCTGCCGTTCGATCGATCTAGGCAAACAGTTTTCATATAAAGTGATTCAAACAGTGATATCTTTTAGTAATAAAGACTATTACTAACACAATTTGATGTAACAATGAACAAATAATGCATGTCATGACACGATCTACTCGCAAATAAAACAAATGCGCCCGCTGTGTTGCTACCGCACCCACCGCAATGAGACAGGTCGTAACCTGTCGCCCACAAAATGTACAGATATTTTGCCAAACATTTGGCCACCGAATATTCGGCACTTCAGCTTGAGAGCGTAGCCGAATATTCGGTATTTGGTATTCAGCAAAATTACTATTCGTGGCATCACTAATTAAAACAGTTATTAAATATTATTTAACAAAGCTTAAAATGTATGAATGAAAATGACCAGAATGTTCCTGAATTATATGAGGGACAGTGACTTTTGGATTTATGTTTCCTTACAAATATCACAATGAAATTAAGTGAACATAATAAATAGCTTTAAAGTGGAAACAAATTGATCACAGACTGTTATCAAAATATAGAAAAACTCAAACTTTATGAAAGTCAGTTAAAATCAAAAACTACAATCCATTTTCCAAAATTACATAAATTTAATAGTGACAAAAAACATTTTTCTAAATATGCACAAGAAATTACTAAGAGTTTCAAGAGAGATTTTCATATTTAAAAATTTTAATTTACTAATTTACTAAGAGTTTCAAGAGAGATTTTCATATTTAAAAATTTTTGAGAATATATTTAATATTTTCTTATGTCCATTTGACATTGTTGTGGAACAAGCTCCAACAAATTTGCATATAGACTTGATCTCCAGTCATCTTCTGAATTGAAATATATGTTTGAGGCCAATGACAAAGTTCAGTTTTATACAAAATACATCTGTAATGATAAATTCCCTAACCTAAAAAAACTTGATGAGCATTACAGTTGCAATGAGAATCACCTAGCTTTGTGAATTTTTTTTTTTTTTCAAAATTGAAGATTGCTAAATGTAAAAGTCATAATAGATTGACTGATAAAAACTTACAAAACCAACTATGTTATACAACATCAAAAATACCTGTTGATATTAAAAAATTAAGTGAAAAAATTGAAAAACAAGTTTTACTTTAAAATACATACAAAATACTGTATAATTGTATATGTTTTGTTGTAAATAAATATGTGCTGCCGACAGTATTTTTTTTTTGGTTTTGGCCAGTAAACAATTTCAGTTGGACAACACTAGTCTAGACAAATGCAAGACACTACACATTGAAAAAGAAGTTCTGAAGGCAACTTTGTACTCAGAAGTGATGATATTGAATCCATAGAAGAGGGAGAGAGTTACAAATATATTTTGCAACTGTATTTAGGATTGCAACAGGCCAAACATACAGAACATGCACAGATAAAACAAAGATTAACACTTGAATACCAGAACAGATTACATGCAGTACTAAGAACACACCTAAATGCAAAACATACTATTAAAGCTATTAATGCCTATGTTGTTCCTATTCTCTCTTGTTCTTTTGGAGTTATACAGTGGACATGCACAAATCTCAAGCAAAGCAAAACAAGAATAACCCTTATTGTTTATGCTTAGTATCACCCCAAAATCATCCATAGAAAGACTAACTTGTCCTCATAAAAAAAAGTGGCTTTGGTATAACTAATATAATTAACTTGTACTACAAATACATTCTGACACTATGGGAGTTTTTTCTTTTTCCAGAAAAAACAAGAAACATCAAGATAACATAAAACTATAACTCTAGCATACAGCAATAACACACCTTTAAACTTACACTCTGAGCATCTAGACATAGCTGAACACACAAATAACATAGAAACCACTAAGCAAGCATAGATTGGAAAGTCATTTCATGGCAAGCATGCCTATGACCTGACTCGGGGCTGTGTTGACAAAACTGCATCAAACTGTTGGCTGACTAGGGCTGCCTGTTTGGAGAGATTGTGGTGTTTATGGTTGCCATTCAAGATCAGGTCATAAACACTAAAAACTACAGAAAACATATCCTGAAAGGATACATCACTTACAAATGACTCTTGCAGAAAATGTCACATTCTGCCAGAAACAATACAACGTATAACTTCTGGTTGCAAGCTCTTAGCACAAACAGACTATTTGCATAGGCATTATCAAATAGCAAATATAATACTGAAAGCTTGCACACAAAAGCATATTATTTAACACCCAGTTACCATATTATAAATATATTCCACAGTCAGTATTAGAAAATGAAACACAAAATATACTATGACAGAGCCATAATTGCAGATAAAACAATTCATCAAAATAGACTTGACATCACTTTCATTGACAAATGCAGTAAGATTGCTTATATAATGACATTCCAAACAATCATAACAAAACATGCCCACACTAAAAAAAATCAAGTACACTTTGTTCTCCCAAGAAATAAGGCAACTGTGGAGGATGGATAAGATATTTGTTGTACCTGTTGTCTTCTCTTCTAATGTTGCTATACCATATACACTACACAAAAGTCTTGAAGTGTTAAACCTAAATAAAAACATATACATGGCACCATAAAAAGCTACAGTATTGAACACATCACATTGTTAGGAAGTTTCAAGATCTTGACACATACACCAATGTTACAATTATTTGGGTAGCTTCTCTGCTTCTTCCTTGTCATTATTGCCAGCTTCACCATGCATGGTGACGCTATGAATTCCACACCTTTTTTTGAACCTAAAAAACCACCCCCTGTTGGCTTTAAACTCCTCTTCTTCATTGCCACTGCTGCTGCTTGTTCCAGAAGTGTTTTTCTTCAACTCGTAGATGAGTTTGGCTTTTTGACAGATAACTTCTTGGGTAGAGATATCACCTCTCACCTGCCTGTCATTGATCCAAACCTTCAACAGCTTTTCCATTTCGTCATGGAGTGAAGACCTACGCTTCACATGGAAGATCTTGGAGACTCCCTTGGCAACCTTGGCTGACTTGATGGTGTCTTTCTTGCTTGAAATGGTGTTGATGGTGGTCTTGCTGAGACCAAACTCTTTGACAAGGTGACACTGTTTNGTTTTGGCCAGTAAACAATTTCAGTTGGACAACACTAGTCTAGACAAATGCAAGACACTACACATTGAAAAAGAAGTTCTGAAGGCAACTTTGTACTCAGAAGTGATGATATTGAATCCATAGAAGAGGGAGAGAGTTACAAATATATTTTGCAACTGTATTTAGGATTGCAACAGGCCAAACATACAGAACATGCACAGATAAAACAAAGATTAACACTTGAATACCAGAACAGATTACATGCAGTACTAAGAACACACCTAAATGCAAAACATACTATTAAAGCTATTAATGCCTATGTTGTTCCTATTCTCTCTTGTTCTTTTGGAGTTATACAGTGGACATGCACAAATCTCAAGCAAAGCAAAACAAGAATAACCCTTATTGTTTATGCTTAGTATCACCCCAAAATCATCCATAGAAAGACTAACTTGTCCTCATAAAAAAAAGTGGCTTTGGTATAACTAATATAATTAACTTGTACTACAAATACATTCTGACACTATGGGAGTTTTTTCTTTTTCCAGAAAAAACAAGAAACATCAAGATAACATAAAACTATAACTCTAGCATACAGCAATAACACACCTTTAAACTTACACTCTGAGCATCTAGACATAGCTGAACACACAAATAACATAGAAACCACTAAGCAAGCATAGATTGGAAAGTCATTTCATGGCAAGCATGCCTATGACCTGACTCGGGGCTGTGTTGACAAAACTGCATCAAACTGTTGGCTGACTAGGGCTGCCTGTTTGGAGAGATTGTGGTGTTTATGGTTGCCATTCAAGATCAGGTCATAAACACTAAAAACTACAGAAAACATATCCTGAAAGGATACATCACTTACAAATGACTCTTGCAGAAAATGTCACATTCTGCCAGAAACAATACAACGTATAACTTCTGGTTGCAAGCTCTTAGCACAAACAGACTATTTGCATAGGCATTATCAAATAGCAAATATAATACTGAAAGCTTGCACACTAAAGCATATTATTTAACACCCAGTTACCATATTATAAATATATTCCACAGTCAGTATTAGAAAATGAAACACAAAATATACTATGACAGAGCCATAATTGCAGATAAAACAATTCATCAAAATAGACTTGACATCACTTTCATTGACAAATGCAGTAAGATTGCTTATATAATGACATTCCAAACAATCATAACAAAACATGCCCACACTAAAAAAAATCAAGTACACTTTGTTCTCCCAAGAAATAAGGCAACTGTGGAGGATGGATAAGATATTTGTTGTACCTGTTGTCTTCTCTTCTAATGTTGCTATACCATATACACTACACAAAAGTCTTGAAGTGTTAAACCTAAATAAAAACATATACATGGCACCATAAAAAGCTACAGTATTGAACACATCACATTGTTAGGAAGTTTCAAGATCTTGACACATACACCAATGTTACAATTATTTGGGTAGCTTCTCTGCTTCTTCCTTGTCATTATTGCCAGCTTCACCATGCATGGTGACGCTATGAATTCCACACCTTTTTTTGAACCTAAAAAACCACCCCCTGTTGGCTTTAAACTCCTCTTCTTCATTGCCACTGCTGCTGCTTGTTCCAGAAGTGTTTTTCTTCAACTCGTAGATGAGTTTGGCTTTTTGACAGATAACTTCTTGGGTAGAGATATCACCTCTCACCTGCCTGTCATTGATCCAAACCTTCAACAGCTTTTCCATTTCGTCATGGAGTGAAGACCTACGCTTCACATGGAAGATCTTGGAGACTCCCTTGGCAACCTTGGCTGACTTGATGGTGTCTTTCTTGCTTGAAATGGTGTTGATGGTGGTCTTGCTGAGACCAAACTCTTTGACAAGGTGACACTGTTTTACCCCACTTTCACTCCTTCTGATGATTTCTTGCTTTGTTTTAATTGAAATCACCTTTCTTTTTTTTTTTTTTTTTTAGAAGCCATGATGCATTATAAACGACTCAACTGACCAGATAATATGATACGAATAATTCTTTATTAAGATCACTAAACACTACTACATCCAGCTGGTTCCCTCGAGCCTCTCTCACTCTGTATGTTTTTCCACACCCTCTCTTTTCGTCCCTCCACCTCTACACAATTACATTTCGTTTATTTGAATCATCAACATATATTACATTACATTTCTACTTCAGATATACTAATAATACATTTTAATAATACTAATATATTCTAAAAAAGCAGATTGTCATTGGCAATGGCAAAAGAGTAGAAACATCATTCGCACTTGTTCGAAGAAAGTCCATTGTTCATCTCACGTAACTGCCGAACAGAAAGTCCGTTGTTCGCAGTGTCTGTTATTTGAGGCATACGTTATAAGAGGCACCACTGTATTTCATTATATTCAGTTATAATTTTAGATGTCTTCCAAAAAATACTCATGAAAGGACATTATTTTATGTATTCATATAATTACACTTTTGTTTTATTATATTTCACATTTTAAAGATATTTTCATATATAATTTTTAATATTTAAAATATTTCTTAAGTATATATTTTATGAAACCATATTGAAAAATAGAATTTAGGTATATTTACTTTTTACATATCAAATTGATTCATATAATGTTTGTATATTTATACATCTTATTAAAGCTACTTTAATTTTAAAGTAACAGGAAGAAGAGCTGAATCATTGCCATCATTGAGCAATAACAGCAACATAGAGAAAAAGAAAAAACATAAAAAACGACCAAAGATCACGAAAAAAGATATTGGTTTGCCAAAAAATTTCATGTAAGTATTTTAAATTTTCTTATCAGTCAAATTCTATAATCTAGTTTTGGAAATGGAAAAAGTCTTTTAATTAACTTTAAAGATTTTATGGACTTTTTCCTCATCGTCTTTGATATATAATGCTGTTCTTTATTGACAAAAAATAATAAATGTAGATAAACTGCTTAATCAAAGTAAACATGGAATGAATGAATATGCATATGTGATTTTGGCTTTTCAATCATTTTTAAGCATCTGGGGGAAAAACAGTGTGTGACAGAATGAAGTTGCCATGGATACAGTACATTGACATAGAAACAAACCAAAACTAACAATCTAATATTAAAAAAACATGACAAAATTATATATTTATTTCTGATTTAGCAGTTTATTTACACTTGTATTTATTTTGAAGTGTTTGTTATGGATTAAAAATAATTTTATAATTTTGATTATGATAAACTATGAAATTTTTATTTCCGTTAATAAAGTTACAAGTATAATAATTTGTGGTTAGTAAATAATATTTAATTTGAGTTGTTATAAAAATTTTTTACTATAGATAAAATTGTTTTTTAGAAAATTATTTTCTACAACTTTAAAGTTTTAGAGTAAAAGTTACAATTAAAAATTTCATGTTTGTTTGTTTGAATATTAAAGTGATGTTGAGTATCTTGTGCAATTTAAATATTGTTTAATGTAATACTACTATGCTGAACTTAAAGTTGCTTATTTTATTTAAAATATTAAGTTTCAAATATTAATAAATATATTTAATATTTTATAATAACTATACTTTGAAAAGTTGAAACTTTTTTCTTTATTATTTGTTTATAGTAAAAACAATTAGCTGTCTATTCATAACAAATATTAAGACAAAAAAAATATGCTGTTATTTAACTATTTTGAATAAATGATGATATTTAGTACATTGGCCTGTGAAACAGTAAGGTTAATGTATTGTCATATGCTAGTTTTGTTCTGATAAATCTGATTTCAGCCAGAAACTTTATTATTCAACATTTCCTCCAAACATACAGTTAAATAATAGAACATTTTTCTTTTTTAATATTTATGAATAAACTGGTGGTTGCTTTTAATATAAACAAATCTCAGCAAAAAGCTTTAAGCTTTCAAATATTAAAAATATATTTTAACTAATATTTCATAATATTATTTGAAACTTAAAATAACTTGCTTATTGTATTTAAAATATTAAGTTTAGTATAATGGATTTCAGCCAGGAACTTTAACAAACTAATGAGGAATTATTTAGCTCTCTTCAATTAATAAAATGTTTTCCAGATGATATAGTGCATATTATGTTGTTGTTCTTAACATATATCAAACAAAAATAAATAATTTTGCTCAGAGTAAGTGAAATAATTTTTATTAGATTTTAAATAGAGGATATTTATTTTCATCTTTCTAAAAAATACATGTATGTGATTTGGTAATAGTTGACAAATATATTGCAAAATATACTAATTTTTATGGATACCATTTGTTTCTATTTTATGGATTTTTTGCTGCAGAATAATAATATAGTTTCAGTTGAAAGAAAAAGAGAACTTGTTTATGGAACCTTATGATTTATAATGCAGATGTTATCTTATAAATTATTAACTAAAAGATGAAATTTTTTCTCTCTCTATTTTGAGACCTATTACAACCTAAACACTAAGTAATGTTTTTCTGTTTTTTACAATTGCACAAATTACATAAATTTGATTTTAATTTTAGTGTAATATCTAGCCATATTATCACTTTTAAATTACTTTAATATCAATACTACTAAATTTATAATCTGTGTGCATTTTCTTATGTCAATTGAATCTATTGTATTCTTTCTCTGTACTTAGTTTAGCAGTAAATAATAAAACATTCCTTTCAACCATAAAAATCAGAATTTATTCATTTATTTTAAGGTTTAAAATCAAATGTGTAGAAATAAAGATTTTTACATTTAATGTTAATTTTATAAAAAGCAAAAGTGATTAGTATAGGCAAATATAAAGTTATGGAAAAAGAAATATGGAATTACTCTAAAAATGATACAAAAAATATTGCATTTATATTATTGAGTTTATTGTACTAGCTGTAAATTATGGGATATTGTACAATTATACAAATCAGATTTTTTACTGATTGATCAAATTTAGCAAATGAGGTCTCAAATTAAATCTCATGACTTCTAGATGTGTAGAAAAAAATTTGAACGTATTTTGAGTTGATGAAATTATTAAAAATTTTAGCAATTATGTCATTTACATGACCAGTAGTACTGTCACATGGTAAATTATTACAAACTTTTGCATTATACAATGATTTGTATCTTAAATTGTCTTAATGTATATATTTCATAAAAATTACAAAGCTTCAAATCAAAATAAAAATAATTACCATTAAACCAGTAATTAATTGTCATTTAAATAAATGTTTTCTTCCATTTTAAATGGTCATCATCAGGTTTTGATGGAATGTTTGTAAAAGAACATAAACTCCAAAATTTAAAAAGTTGCATGTTGTGAAGATATGTACATGCTCAATGACATGTTTAAAAAATTAGCCTTCCAGCCGGATTCCAGTTTTAAAATATTAAGTTTATAAAAATATATAAAAACAAACTTTACGAGGATCTATTATACGTCAAAGCAAACCCTCCAGGCAGCTGCTAATAAGTCCATGTCCTTAAAATTAATCACTGTTTCCCTCTAAAATGCTTTAAATATCTCCAGTTGTTTGAGATNACATATATGCAGCTCTCTGGTACTTTTGTTATCCTGTTTCCATGACAATTTGGCTCTTCTTACTTGACAAACTGCCAACCCCTGTCCTATGGCAAGTTCATAAGCAACACAGAAATATACGTATGGCATACATTGATTACAGAAAAGCATTCAACAATGTCCCACACACTTGGCAGCAGCCAATTCATCCCCAATGCATACTCAAGTGATATACAAATGGGGTTTGGTCTAGACCTGCCATGTCCAGCCTGCGGGCCACACATGGCCCACTCAATGTTTTTGAGCGGCCCTTTTAAAATGGTAATTATTCTTGTGATATTTCATTGTAATAAAAATCTATACATGTATAGTTAAATACATTAATATGATGTATAACATCTTATCACGTACACTCAGAAATTAAAACTAGAGATGCCACGAATATTTGGCTACTATTCAGTATTTGGCCTATTCAGCTACTTTTTTTAATATTCAGTATTTGGCCGAACATTGCATACTATTTGGTCAAATACCGAATACTAAATCATGAAAAAAAAAACACATATATTACTCAAAAACGTATTTATTTTAATCATAAATTATTACATTTAATACTTAAAATCTATCAGTGGTAAGTTGTGATGAATGAAAACAATTTTTNTTTAAAATATTAAGTTTATAAAAATATATAAAAACAAACTTTACGAGGATCTATTATACGTCAAAGCAAACCCTCCAGGCAGCTGCTAATAAGTCCATGTCCTTAAAATTAATCACTGTTTCCCTCTAAAATGCTTTAAATATTTCCAGTTGTTTGAGATATTTGAGGTTGGCCAGGTCCTTGCACCGTTGCAGTAATCAGGCATTGTCAAAGTCAACCCAGACATCATTATCAACAAAGAAAGAAGCCAATGTAGTAGTGGAAAGACCCTTCTATAAATGGTGTATTTATGCTCCTTGATTCTCATTTTAGACTATGTGTGGTTGCACCAATATATTCACCAGGTCAGTTCACCCTATGATCACAAATAGAGATAGTATAGACCCCTGGGATACAATTTTGGTCCAATAGGTACTTATTGTTTCTAATACAAGAGCAAACAGTCGGAGATCTGTAAGTAATCCTGTTACTCGTAAAGTGGGATATTTCATTATAGATGTTAATATTTCTTTGTAGATGATAGTCTAAAAATGAGGATCAAAGAGCATAAATACACCATTTAGAAGGGTCTTTCCACTACTGCATTGGCTTCTTTCTTTGTTGATAATGATGTCTGGGTTGACTTTGACAATGTCTGATTACTGCAACGGTGCAAGGACCTGGCCAACCTCAAATATCTCAAACAACTGGAGATATTTAAAGCATTTTAGAGGGAAACAGTGATTAATTTTAAGGACATGGACTTATTAGCAGCTGCCTGGAGGGTTTGCTTTGACGTATAATAGATCCTCGTAAAGTTTGTTTTTATATATTTTTATAAACTTAATATTTTAAAACTGGAATCCGGCTGGAAGGCTAATTTTTTAAACATGTCATTGAGCATGTACATATCTTCACANGCTTCTGAAAATAGCCTCTCACTATATACACTACTGCCGGGAGACGATAGATAAATCTTAGCGAATTCTGTCAGGCTTGGATACTGTTTTGTGTTTGATGACCACCACTTGTAAAGGTCTGCCGTTCGATCGATCTAGGCAAACAGTTTTCATATAAAGTGATTCAAACAGTGATATCTTTTAGTAATAAAGACTATTACTAACACAATTTGATGTAACAATGAACAAATAATGCATGTCATGACACGATCTACTCGCAAATAAAACAAATGCGCCCGCTGTGTTGCTACCGCACCCACCGCAATGAGACAGGTCGTAACCTGTCGCCCACAAAATGTACAGATATTTTGCCAAACATTTGGCCACCGAATATTCGGCACTTCAGCTTGAGAGCGTAGCCGAATATTCGGTATTTGGTATTCAGCAAAATTACTATTCGTGGCATCACTAATTAAAACAGTTATTAAATATTATTTAACAAAGCTTAAAATGTATGAATGAAAATGACCAGAATGTTCCTGAATTATATGAGGGACAGTGACTTTTGGATTTATGTTTCCTTACAAATATCACAATGAAATTAAGTGAACATAATAAATAGCTTTAAAGTGGAAACAAATTGATCACAGACTGTTATCAAAATATAGAAAAACTCAAACTTTATGAAAGTCAGTTAAAATCAAAAACTACAATCCATTTTCCAAAATTACATAAATTTAATAGTGACAAAAAACATTTTTCTAAATATGCACAAGAAATTACTAAGAGTTTCAAGAGAGATTTTCATATTTAAAAATTTTAATTTACTAATTTACTAAGAGTTTCAAGAGAGATTTTCATATTTAAAAATTTTTGAGAATATATTTAATATTTTCTTATGTCCATTTGACATTGTTGTGGAACAAGCTCCAACAAATTTGCATATAGACTTGATCTCCAGTCATCTTCTGAATTGAAATATATGTTTGAGGCCAATGACAAAGTTCAGTTTTATACAAAATACATCTGTAATGATAAATTCCCTAACCTAAAAAAACTTGATGAGCATTACAGTTGCAATGAGAATCACCTAGCTTTGTGAATTTTTTTTTTTTTTCAAAATTGAAGATTGCTAAATGTAAAAGTCATAATAGATTGACTGATAAAAACTTACAAAACCAACTATGTTATACAACATCAAAAATACCTGTTGATATTAAAAAATTAAGTGAAAAAATTGAAAAACAAGTTTTACTTTAAAATACATACAAAATACTGTATAATTGTATATGTTTTGTTGTAAATAAATATGTGCTGCCGACAGTATTTTTTTTTTGGTTTTGGCCAGTAAACAATTTCAGTTGGACAACACTAGTCTAGACAAATGCAAGACACTACACATTGAAAAAGAAGTTCTGAAGGCAACTTTGTACTCAGAAGTGATGATATTGAATCCATAGAAGAGGGAGAGAGTTACAAATATATTTTGCAACTGTATTTAGGATTGCAACAGGCCAAACATACAGAACATGCACAGATAAAACAAAGATTAACACTTGAATACCAGAACAGATTACATGCAGTACTAAGAACACACCTAAATGCAAAACATACTATTAAAGCTATTAATGCCTATGTTGTTCCTATTCTCTCTTGTTCTTTTGGAGTTATACAGTGGACATGCACAAATCTCAAGCAAAGCAAAACAAGAATAACCCTTATTGTTTATGCTTAGTATCACCCCAAAATCATCCATAGAAAGACTAACTTGTCCTCATAAAAAAAAGTGGCTTTGGTATAACTAATATAATTAACTTGTACTACAAATACATTCTGACACTATGGGAGTTTTTTCTTTTTCCAGAAAAAACAAGAAACATCAAGATAACATAAAACTATAACTCTAGCATACAGCAATAACACACCTTTAAACTTACACTCTGAGCATCTAGACATAGCTGAACACACAAATAACATAGAAACCACTAAGCAAGCATAGATTGGAAAGTCATTTCATGGCAAGCATGCCTATGACCTGACTCGGGGCTGTGTTGACAAAACTGCATCAAACTGTTGGCTGACTAGGGCTGCCTGTTTGGAGAGATTGTGGTGTTTATGGTTGCCATTCAAGATCAGGTCATAAACACTAAAAACTACAGAAAACATATCCTGAAAGGATACATCACTTACAAATGACTCTTGCAGAAAATGTCACATTCTGCCAGAAACAATACAACGTATAACTTCTGGTTGCAAGCTCTTAGCACAAACAGACTATTTGCATAGGCATTATCAAATAGCAAATATAATACTGAAAGCTTGCACACAAAAGCATATTATTTAACACCCAGTTACCATATTATAAATATATTCCACAGTCAGTATTAGAAAATGAAACACAAAATATACTATGACAGAGCCATAATTGCAGATAAAACAATTCATCAAAATAGACTTGACATCACTTTCATTGACAAATGCAGTAAGATTGCTTATATAATGACATTCCAAACAATCATAACAAAACATGCCCACACTAAAAAAAATCAAGTACACTTTGTTCTCCCAAGAAATAAGGCAACTGTGGAGGATGGATAAGATATTTGTTGTACCTGTTGTCTTCTCTTCTAATGTTGCTATACCATATACACTACACAAAAGTCTTGAAGTGTTAAACCTAAATAAAAACATATACATGGCACCATAAAAAGCTACAGTATTGAACACATCACATTGTTAGGAAGTTTCAAGATCTTGACACATACACCAATGTTACAATTATTTGGGTAGCTTCTCTGCTTCTTCCTTGTCATTATTGCCAGCTTCACCATGCATGGTGACGCTATGAATTCCACACCTTTTTTTGAACCTAAAAAACCACCCCCTGTTGGCTTTAAACTCCTCTTCTTCATTGCCACTGCTGCTGCTTGTTCCAGAAGTGTTTTTCTTCAACTCGTAGATGAGTTTGGCTTTTTGACAGATAACTTCTTGGGTAGAGATATCACCTCTCACCTGCCTGTCATTGATCCAAACCTTCAACAGCTTTTCCATTTCGTCATGGAGTGAAGACCTACGCTTCACATGGAAGATCTTGGAGACTCCCTTGGCAACCTTGGCTGACTTGATGGTGTCTTTCTTGCTTGAAATGGTGTTGATGGTGGTCTTGCTGAGACCAAACTCTTTGACAAGGTGACACTGTTTTACCCCACTTTCACTCCTTCTGATGATTTCTTGCTTTGTTTTAATTGAAATCACCTTTCTGTTTTTTTTAGAAGCCATGGTTTGCACAACACTTGAATAAATGTAAATACCCTGCACTGAGGTGATGTACAGTACATAATAAACAAGGGAGCAAGCCAAATCCCTACGGGAGCTCTGTACTTCAGATATACTAATAATATATTCTAANGTTTCAAGATCTTGACACATACACCAATGTTACAATTATTTGGGTAGCTTCTCTGCTTCTTCCTTGTCATTATTGCCAGCTTCACCATGCATGGTGACGCTATGAATTCCACACCTTTTTTTGAACCTAAAAAACCACCCCCTGTTGGCTTTAAACTCCTCTTCTTCATTGCCACTGCTGCTGCTTGTTCCAGAAGTGTTTTTCTTCAACTCGTAGATGAGTTTGGCTTTTTGACAGATAACTTCTTGGGTAGAGATATCACCTCTCACCTGCCTGTCATTGATCCAAACCTTCAACAGCTTTTCCATTTCGTCATGGAGTGAAGACCTACGCTTCACATGGAAGATCTTGGAGACTCCCTTGGCAACCTTGGCTGACTTGATGGTGTCTTTCTTGCTTGAAATGGTGTTGATGGTGGTCTTGCTGAGACCAAACTCTTTGACAAGGTGACACTGTTTTACCCCACTTTCACTCCTTCTGATGATTTCTTGCTTTGTTTTAATTGAAATCACCTTTTTTTTTTTTTTTTTTTTTTAGAAGCCATGATGCATTATAAACGACTCAACTGACCAGATAATATGATACGAATAATTCTTTATTAAGATCACTAAACACTACTACATCCAGCTGGTTCCCTCGAGCCTCTCTCACTCTGTATGTTTTTCCACACCCTCTCTTTTCGTCCCTCCACCTCTACACAATTACATTTCGTTTATTTGAATCATCAACATATATTACATTACATTTCTACTTCAGATATACTAATAATACATTTTAATAATACTAATATATTCTAAAAAAGCAGATTGTCATTGGCAATGGCAAAAGAGTAGAAACATCATTCGCACTTGTTCGAAGAAAGTCCATTGTTCATCTCACGTAACTGCCGAACAGAAAGTCCGTTGTTCGCAGTGTCTGTTATTTGAGGCATACGTTATAAGAGGCACCACTGTATTTCATTATATTCAGTTATAATTTTAGATGTCTTCCAAAAAATACTCATGAAAGGACATTATTTTATGTATTCATATAATTACACTTTTGTTTTATTATATTTCACATTTTAAAGATATTTTCATATATAATTTTTAATATTTAAAATATTTCTTAAGTATATATTTTATGAAACCATATTGAAAAATAGAATTTAGGTATATTTACTTTTTACATATCAAATTGATTCATATAATGTTTGTATATTTATACATCTTATTAAAGCTACTTTAATTTTAAAGTAACAGGAAGAAGAGCTGAATCATTGCCATCATTGAGCAATAACAGCAACATAGAGAAAAAGAAAAAACATAAAAAACGACCAAAGATCACGAAAAAAGATATTGGTTTGCCAAAAAATTTCATGTAAGTATTTTAAATTTTCTTATCAGTCAAATTCTATAATCTAGTTTTGGAAATGGAAAAAGTCTTTTAATTAACTTTAAAGATTTTATGGACTTTTTCCTCATCGTCTTTGATATATAATGCTGTTCTTTATTGACAAAAAATAATAAATGTAGATAAACTGCTTAATCAAAGTAAACATGGAATGAATGAATATGCATATGTGATTTTGGCTTTTCAATCATTTTTAAGCATCTGGGGGAAAAACAGTGTGTGACAGAATGAAGTTGCCATGGATACAGTACATTGACATAGAAACAAACCAAAACTAACAATCTAATATTAAAAAAACATGACAAAATTATATATTTATTTCTGATTTAGCAGTTTATTTACACTTGTATTTATTTTGAAGTGTTTGTTATGGATTAAAAATAATTTTATAATTTTGATTATGATAAACTATGAAATTTTTATTTCCGTTAATAAAGTTACAAGTATAATAATTTGTGGTTAGTAAATAATATTTAATTTGAGTTGTTATAAAAATTTTTTACTATAGATAAAATTGTTTTTTAGAAAATTATTTTCTACAACTTTAAAGTTTTAGAGTAAAAGTTACAATTAAAAATTTCATGTTTGTTTGTTTGAATATTAAAGTGATGTTGAGTATCTTGTGCAATTTAAATATTGTTTAATGTAATACTACTATGCTGAACTTAAAGTTGCTTATTTTATTTAAAATATTAAGTTTCAAATATTAATAAATATATTTAATATTTTATAATAACTATACTTTGAAAAGTTGAAACTTTTTTCTTTATTATTTGTTTATAGTAAAAACAATTAGCTGTCTATTCATAACAAATATTAAGACAAAAAAAATATGCTGTTATTTAACTATTTTGAATAAATGATGATATTTAGTACATTGGCCTGTGAAACAGTAAGGTTAATGTATTGTCATATGCTAGTTTTGTTCTGATAAATCTGATTTCAGCCAGAAACTTTATTATTCAACATTTCCTCCAAACATACAGTTAAATAATAGAACATTTTTCTTTTTTAATATTTATGAATAAACTGGTGGTTGCTTTTAATATAAACAAATCTCAGCAAAAAGCTTTAAGCTTTCAAATATTAAAAATATATTTTAACTAATATTTCATAATATTATTTGAAACTTAAAATAACTTGCTTATTGTATTTAAAATATTAAGTTTAGTATAATGGATTTCAGCCAGGAACTTTAACAAACTAATGAGGAATTATTTAGCTCTCTTCAATTAATAAAATGTTTTCCAGATGATATAGTGCATATTATGTTGTTGTTCTTAACATATATCAAACAAAAATAAATAATTTTGCTCAGAGTAAGTGAAATAATTTTTATTAGATTTTAAATAGAGGATATTTATTTTCATCTTTCTAAAAAATACATGTATGTGATTTGGTAATAGTTGACAAATATATTGCAAAATATACTAATTTTTATGGATACCATTTGTTTCTATTTTATGGATTTTTTGCTGCAGAATAATAATATAGTTTCAGTTGAAAGAAAAAGAGAACTTGTTTATGGAACCTTATGATTTATAATGCAGATGTTATCTTATAAATTATTAACTAAAAGATGAAATTTTTTCTCTCTCTATTTTGAGACCTATTACAACCTAAACACTAAGTAATGTTTTTCTGTTTTTTACAATTGCACAAATTACATAAATTTGATTTTAATTTTAGTGTAATATCTAGCCATATTATCACTTTTAAATTACTTTAATATCAATACTACTAAATTTATAATCTGTGTGCATTTTCTTATGTCAATTGAATCTATTGTATTCTTTCTCTGTACTTAGTTTAGCAGTAAATAATAAAACATTCCTTTCAACCATAAAAATCAGAATTTATTCATTTATTTTAAGGTTTAAAATCAAATGTGTAGAAATAAAGATTTTTACATTTAATGTTAATTTTATAAAAAGCAAAAGTGATTAGTATAGGCAAATATAAAGTTATGGAAAAAGAAATATGGAATTACTCTAAAAATGATACAAAAAATATTGCATTTATATTATTGAGTTTATTGTACTAGCTGTAAATTATGGGATATTGTACAATTATACAAATCAGATTTTTTACTGATTGATCAAATTTAGCAAATGAGGTCTCAAATTAAATCTCATGACTTCTAGATGTGTAGAAAAAAATTTGAACGTATTTTGAGTTGATGAAATTATTAAAAATTTTAGCAATTATGTCATTTACATGACCAGTAGTACTGTCACATGGTAAATTATTACAAACTTTTGCATTATACAATGATTTGTATCTTAAATTGTCTTAATGTATATATTTCATAAAAATTACAAAGCTTCAAATCAAAATAAAAATAATTACCATTAAACCAGTAATTAATTGTCATTTAAATAAATGTTTTCTTCCATTTTAAATGGTCATCATCAGGTTTTGATGGAATGTTTGTAAAAGAACATAAACTCCAAAATTTAAAAAGTTGCATGTTGTGAAGATATGTACATGCTCAATGACATGTTTAAAAAATTAGCCTTCCAGCCGGATTCCAGTTTTAAAATATTAAGTTTATAAAAATATATAAAAACAAACTTTACGAGGATCTATTATACGTCAAAGCAAACCCTCCAGGCAGCTGCTAATAAGTCCATGTCCTTAAAATTAATCACTGTTTCCCTCTAAAATGCTTTAAATATCTCCAGTTGTTTGAGATATTTGAGGTTGGCCAGGTCCTTGCACCGTTGCAGTAATCAGACATTGTCAAAGTCAACCCAGACATCATTATCAACAAAGAAAGAAGCCAATGCAGTAGTGGAAAGACCCTTCTAAATGGTGTATTTATGCTCTTTGATCCTCATTTTTAGACTATCATCTACAAAGAAATATTAACATCTATAATGAAATATCCCACTTTACGAGTAACAGGATTACTTACAGATCTCCGACTGTTTGCTCTTGTATTAGAAACAATAAGTACCTATTGGACCAAAATTGTATCCCAGGGGTCTATACTATCTCTATTTGTGATCATAGGGTGAACTGACCTGGTGAATATATTGGTGCAACCACACATAGTCTAAAATGAGAATCAAGGAGCATAAATACACCATTTATAGAAGGGTCTTTCCACTACTACATTGGCTTCTTTCTTTGTTGATAATGATGTCTGGGTTGACTTTGACGATGTCTGATTACTGCAACGGTGCAAGGACCTGGCCAACCTCAAATATCTCAAACAACTGGAAATATTTAAAGCATTTTAGAGGGAAACAGTGATTAATTTTAAGGACATGGACTTATTAGCAGCTGCCTGGAGGGCTTGCTTTGACGTATAATAGATCCTCGTAAAGTTTGTTTTTATATATTTTTATAAACTTAATATTTTAAAACTGGAATCCAGCTGGAAGGCTAATTTTTTAAACATGTCATTGAGCATGCGCATATCTTCACAACATGCGACTTTTTAAATTTTGGAGTTTATGTTCTTTTACAAACATTCCATCAAAACCTGATGATGACCATTTAGAACGGAAGAAAACATTTGTTTAAACAACAATTAATTGCTGGTTTAATGGTAATTGTTTATTTTTATTTAATTATATACCAGTATCATGGTGATTATAAGCTTCAAATCCATTTGTAACATTTATGTATAAAAACTTTTACGTTTTCTCATATGACTGACTATTTGTGTTATCACATACCTTTTTTTGGTGATATTATTCATGAGTAAGATGTTAAAAATGTTTATAGATGTTTTATTTTAATTCATAAAGTTTAAGTAACTTAATGAATAAAACATTGGAGGTTTCAAGTACCTATCAGTTCATATGGTTTATATGATGTGGCATCATAACAGTCCAAGTAATCCACATTGTTTAGTGTGTTGTAAATAACTGTTTTAAAGTCAAGATTAGTAGATTATTAAGTTCTTTGCTCACATGTGGTGGATCTCCAAAAAGATGTCAGCTTTCTTCTACATTAAGCTGCCAGGTTGAAATAACTGTAAAGAACTTTAGATGAGCCACTAATGGTGTTAATCAGGATAACTTCTTTAAAATTACTTCAACAGTAAGTTTAGCCAGTAATATTTTTTACGTAAATAAAAATTATACATGATGAAGATAAAAGTGATAGATGTCTAAAAAAAACCAATGTTTCTGATATATCAAAAATGGATATTAACCCTTTCAGTAGTAACTTTGTTTTACACTATATAGTGTTCAAAAGACAAAAAAGTAACTTTGTTGTTATTATTCTTTTGATCTTGCACTGTTGATGGGTTCTAATATTTGTTCAGAATTCGTAAATTTTTAACTTTGAAATTATAGTGTATTTATTGTTTAAATGTAGTGATTCTGTAAATTATACTTGAGTTTTTGTAAGTATTCCTACATTCATTATGAAATACTGATTTGAATTTAGAACATCTAAACCAGTGATTCTCAAACTTTTTCGATCCACCGCTCCCTTTGTTCCACAAAATTATACTCAATGCCCCCTAATCCATTTTCTCTTGTGTGAGAAAGGATTGGAAATATTCTTAGGAAAACTTTTCTATGAATCTCACACTTTGTGCCCTTGCCGTACATTGTTCTCAACATCTGGAAACCATTAAACACAATGTTTCCTCTTATCAGTTTAACAGAGGAAAGGTAACGGCTTTCGGTGACCCCAATTTAGCCTTTGGTCACCGTTCAATACCCTGCTTCCACCGCCCCCTAGATTACTCATTGCCCACAAGGGGGCATTATTGTCCACTTAGAGAAATGCTGATCTAAACTTTGTTTATAGTGCATTTGCAGTTTACAGTGCTTAAAATGCTAATTTGCAAATATATTTGAAAATCTGGAGATGGTATCTGGCCCCATTAATCTGGATTTTCAATGCTTCACTGTATACTAAATTCTACTTCATTAAAGCTAGATGTCCACATGAGAATTTGCACCAAGCCAGCATGTAATCATATAACTTCCACACTCTTCACACAGCTGATATCACTATGCAATTCACACTTCATCTGAATGCTATCTGGCAGTAAGGAGAATAAATCAAAGATGGATGACAGTGACACAATCATCTTAAGGACATACTTATTCTTAATAGAAAAAAGAAAATGACTCACTATTATTATTATTTAACACTTTTCATCTTTATACTTTTTCTATGAAAAATTTTCAAAAAATTGCAAACTACTATTATTAATTTCTCAGTTGATGTATTCATCCACTGAGCCATTTTGTATAAAATGGCATCAAACTTTCCTATTTCTTGCTGATTGGCTGCATCTGATTTGTTATGTAAAAGTATATCCAGCTCAAGCATCTAATTTATACCTAACTGTACAATTTAGATGCTCAGATTTTAAAGGTCATTTATGCCCAGTACCAAAAACATTCAAATAGTGTAGCAAAATTACTTGTACAGTAATACCTCAATTTACGCACTTGACTTACGTGAACCTGGAGTTACGCGATTTTCAAATCTCATAGATTCATCTTTTGTTTGAGTGCCATGCAACTCTTGATTACTCCCCTCCCCCGCTATTGTTTGGCTTACATGTTCGGATGTGTCGCGCGGAATTGACACATAGCTACAATTTATTTTGTATTATTTATTTCTGTGTTTGTTATATCTACAGAGACTTGAGAGACTCTGTGTGGTGATTTCTTGTAACCATGAACAAATCAAAAGGTGAGATAAGATTAATGAGAACATTTATTAGCTTACGTACATCCGACTTGGATTTTACACAAATTGCAAAATTATACCCTGACTTACGTGGTTATCGCTTGGTCCCACCTATCACATAAGTTTGGGGTATTACTGTATATGTACCCAACATAAAATATTGTATTTAGTAGTAATTATTACATTTAGTTTCACTTTACTAAACATTATATGATTCAGCATTCTTGATGGGCAAATTTACTATATGTACAGTGGAACCTCGGTATATGTCTGCTTTAGAATACGTCCAATTCGGAATACGTCCTGTTTAGACGAAACAAATTTTGCTCGGTATACGACTTAATTCAATTATACGCGCCATCTATGAACAAGTAGCACTATCGGTGTACTACACTAGACTAGACGTTCGCGGTGCTACGGTTTATAACTTTGTTAAATTTCTTCTGATTTTAATTCGTAAGTAATATTTTATTATTTTTATTAATCATGAATTGCAAAAGGGCAACAGAAAAATAAAAAAAATGACTAAAGTCACAACGGAACTGAAAAAGAGATTGTTGAGAAATATGAAGGTGGCACGCGTGTTCGAGATTTAACAAGATTTAACTGTTGCATTCCGTATTCCGAGAACGACGATATTGACAATCGTGAAAAATAAAGACATTATTAAATTTGCTAACGTTGCGAAAGGGGTTAAATCAATTTCTAAACAGAGATCGAAGACATTAGATCATGTTGAGAAAATGCTTTTGCTTTGGATAACTGAAAAACAGTGTGCCGGCGACAGCGTATCGGAAGAAATTATTTGCAAGAAAGTTAAAAGGATACATGCTGATCTCATGAAAAATCAAGCAGAAACTAGCGAGGAAAGCGAGGTGTTTAAAGCCAGCCATTTTTTTTTTACATGAGAACGGATTAATCATTTTTACATTACTTCTTATGGAAAAGATTGGTTTGGTATACGTCCTATTCGGTATAAGTCCAAACACCAGGAACGGATTAAGGTTGTATACCGAGGTTCCACTGTATTCTAAATTTTCAAGTTATAACTATCTTATTCTTATTCTTGATATTATCCATAAGTATGATACTATTTCTATTTTAAATATACTTAAACTTTATGTATTTCCAAGACAGTGTCTTCCTTTATTTGTTTGTTTCTTCACTACTAGGTTTAAACTTTAAACTACTAGGTTTATACTTAAACTTTTTAAATACAAACTATTCCTCATTATCTAAGTACAATAGAGCATCGATTATCCGACTCAATTGGGGACTGGGATTGGTCGGATAACTGAAAAAAACGATAACCNAATTTACTAAGAGTTTCAAGAGAGATTTTCATATTTAAAAATTTTTGAGAATATATTTAATATTTTCTTATGTCCATTTGACATTGTTGTGGAACAAGCTCCAACAAATTTGCATATAGACTTGATCTCCAGTCATCTTCTGAATTGAAATATATGTTTGAGGCCAATGACAAAGTTCAGTTTTATACAAAATACATCTGTAATGATAAATTCCCTAACCTAAAAAAACTTGATGAGCATTACAGTTGCAATGAGAATCACCTAGCTTTGTGAATTTTTTTTTTTTTTCAAAATTGAAGATTGCTAAATGTAAAAGTCATAATAGATTGACTGATAAAAACTTACAAAACCAACTATGTTATACAACATCAAAAATACCTGTTGATATTAAAAAATTAAGTGAAAAAATTGAAAAACAAGTTTTACTTTAAAATACATACAAAATACTGTATAATTGTATATGTTTTGTTGTAAATAAATATGTGCTGCCGACAGTATTTTTTTTTTGGTTTTGGCCAGTAAACAATTTCAGTTGGACAACACTAGTCTAGACAAATGCAAGACACTACACATTGAAAAAGAAGTTCTGAAGGCAACTTTGTACTCAGAAGTGATGATATTGAATCCATAGAAGAGGGAGAGAGTTACAAATATATTTTGCAACTGTATTTAGGATTGCAACAGGCCAAACATACAGAACATGCACAGATAAAACAAAGATTAACACTTGAATACCAGAACAGATTACATGCAGTACTAAGAACACACCTAAATGCAAAACATACTATTAAAGCTATTAATGCCTATGTTGTTCCTATTCTCTCTTGTTCTTTTGGAGTTATACAGTGGACATGCACAAATCTCAAGCAAAGCAAAACAAGAATAACCCTTATTGTTTATGCTTAGTATCACCCCAAAATCATCCATAGAAAGACTAACTTGTCCTCATAAAAAAAAGTGGCTTTGGTATAACTAATATAATTAACTTGTACTACAAATACATTCTGACACTATGGGAGTTTTTTCTTTTTCCAGAAAAAACAAGAAACATCAAGATAACATAAAACTATAACTCTAGCATACAGCAATAACACACCTTTAAACTTACACTCTGAGCATCTAGACATAGCTGAACACACAAATAACATAGAAACCACTAAGCAAGCATAGATTGGAAAGTCATTTCATGGCAAGCATGCCTATGACCTGACTCGGGGCTGTGTTGACAAAACTGCATCAAACTGTTGGCTGACTAGGGCTGCCTGTTTGGAGAGATTGTGGTGTTTATGGTTGCCATTCAAGATCAGGTCATAAACACTAAAAACTACAGAAAACATATCCTGAAAGGATACATCACTTACAAATGACTCTTGCAGAAAATGTCACATTCTGCCAGAAACAATACAACGTATAACTTCTGGTTGCAAGCTCTTAGCACAAACAGACTATTTGCATAGGCATTATCAAATAGCAAATATAATACTGAAAGCTTGCACACAAAAGCATATTATTTAACACCCAGTTACCATATTATAAATATATTCCACAGTCAGTATTAGAAAATGAAACACAAAATATACTATGACAGAGCCATAATTGCAGATAAAACAATTCATCAAAATAGACTTGACATCACTTTCATTGACAAATGCAGTAAGATTGCTTATATAATGACATTCCAAACAATCATAACAAAACATGCCCACACTAAAAAAAATCAAGTACACTTTGTTCTCCCAAGAAATAAGGCAACTGTGGAGGATGGATAAGATATTTGTTGTACCTGTTGTCTTCTCTTCTAATGTTGCTATACCATATACACTACACAAAAGTCTTGAAGTGTTAAACCTAAATAAAAACATATACATGGCACCATAAAAAGCTACAGTATTGAACACATCACATTGTTAGGAAGTTTCAAGATCTTGACACATACACCAATGTTACAATTATTTGGGTAGCTTCTCTGCTTCTTCCTTGTCATTATTGCCAGCTTCACCATGCATGGTGACGCTATGAATTCCACACCTTTTTTTGAACCTAAAAAACCACCCCCTGTTGGCTTTAAACTCCTCTTCTTCATTGCCACTGCTGCTGCTTGTTCCAGAAGTGTTTTTCTTCAACTCGTAGATGAGTTTGGCTTTTTGACAGATAACTTCTTGGGTAGAGATATCACCTCTCACCTGCCTGTCATTGATCCAAACCTTCAACAGCTTTTCCATTTCGTCATGGAGTGAAGACCTACGCTTCACATGGAAGATCTTGGAGACTCCCTTGGCAACCTTGGCTGACTTGATGGTGTCTTTCTTGCTTGAAATGGTGTTGATGGTGGTCTTGCTGAGACCAAACTCTTTGACAAGGTGACACTGTTTTACCCCACTTTCACTCCTTCTGATGATTTCTTGCTTTGTTTTAATTGAAATCACCTTTCTGTTTTTTTTTTTTTTTTAGAAGCCATGATGCATTATAAACGACTCAACTGACCAGATAATATGATACGAATAATTCTTTATTAAGATCACTAAACACTACTACATCCAGCTGGTTCCCTCGAGCCTCTCTCACTCTGTATGTTTTTCCACACCCTCTCTTTTCGTCCCTCCACCTCTACACAATTACATTTCGTTTATTTGAATCATCAACATATATTACATTACATTTCTACTTCAGATATACTAATAATACATTTTAATAATACTAATATATTCTAAAAAAGCAGATTGTCATTGGCAATGGCAAAAGAGTAGANTTACATTACATTTCTACTTCAGATATACTAATAATACATTTTAATAATACTAATATATTCTAAAAAAGCAGATTGTCATTGGCAATGGCAAAAGAGTAGAAACATCATTCGCACTTGTTCGAAGAAAGTCCATTGTTCATCTCACGTAACTGCCGAACAGAAAGTCCGTTGTTCGCAGTGTCTGTTATTTGAGGCATACGTTATAAGAGGCACCACTGTATTTCATTATATTCAGTTATAATTTTAGATGTCTTCCAAAAAATACTCATGAAAGGACATTATTTTATGTATTCATATAATTACACTTTTGTTTTATTATATTTCACATTTTAAAGATATTTTCATATATAATTTTTAATATTTAAAATATTTCTTAAGTATATATTTTATGAAACCATATTGAAAAATAGAATTTAGGTATATTTACTTTTTACATATCAAATTGATTCATATAATGTTTGTATATTTATACATCTTATTAAAGCTACTTTAATTTTAAAGTAACAGGAAGAAGAGCTGAATCATTGCCATCATTGAGCAATAACAGCAACATAGAGAAAAAGAAAAAACATAAAAAACGACCAAAGATCACGAAAAAAGATATTGGTTTGCCAAAAAATTTCATGTAAGTATTTTAAATTTTCTTATCAGTCAAATTCTATAATCTAGTTTTGGAAATGGAAAAAGTCTTTTAATTAACTTTAAAGATTTTATGGACTTTTTCCTCATCGTCTTTGATATATAATGCTGTTCTTTATTGACAAAAAATAATAAATGTAGATAAACTGCTTAATCAAAGTAAACATGGAATGAATGAATATGCATATGTGATTTTGGCTTTTCAATCATTTTTAAGCATCTGGGGGAAAAACAGTGTGTGACAGAATGAAGTTGCCATGGATACAGTACATTGACATAGAAACAAACCAAAACTAACAATCTAATATTAAAAAAACATGACAAAATTATATATTTATTTCTGATTTAGCAGTTTATTTACACTTGTATTTATTTTGAAGTGTTTGTTATGGATTAAAAATAATTTTATAATTTTGATTATGATAAACTATGAAATTTTTATTTCCGTTAATAAAGTTACAAGTATAATAATTTGTGGTTAGTAAATAATATTTAATTTGAGTTGTTATAAAAATTTTTTACTATAGATAAAATTGTTTTTTAGAAAATTATTTTCTACAACTTTAAAGTTTTAGAGTAAAAGTTACAATTAAAAATTTCATGTTTGTTTGTTTGAATATTAAAGTGATGTTGAGTATCTTGTGCAATTTAAATATTGTTTAATGTAATACTACTATGCTGAACTTAAAGTTGCTTATTTTATTTAAAATATTAAGTTTCAAATATTAATAAATATATTTAATATTTTATAATAACTATACTTTGAAAAGTTGAAACTTTTTTCTTTATTATTTGTTTATAGTAAAAACAATTAGCTGTCTATTCATAACAAATATTAAGACAAAAAAAATATGCTGTTATTTAACTATTTTGAATAAATGATGATATTTAGTACATTGGCCTGTGAAACAGTAAGGTTAATGTATTGTCATATGCTAGTTTTGTTCTGATAAATCTGATTTCAGCCAGAAACTTTATTATTCAACATTTCCTCCAAACATACAGTTAAATAATAGAACATTTTTCTTTTTTAATATTTATGAATAAACTGGTGGTTGCTTTTAATATAAACAAATCTCAGCAAAAAGCTTTAAGCTTTCAAATATTAAAAATATATTTTAACTAATATTTCATAATATTATTTGAAACTTAAAATAACTTGCTTATTGTATTTAAAATATTAAGTTTAGTATAATGGATTTCAGCCAGGAACTTTAACAAACTAATGAGGAATTATTTAGCTCTCTTCAATTAATAAAATGTTTTCCAGATGATATAGTGCATATTATGTTGTTGTTCTTAACATATATCAAACAAAAATAAATAATTTTGCTCAGAGTAAGTGAAATAATTTTTATTAGATTTTAAATAGAGGATATTTATTTTCATCTTTCTAAAAAATACATGTATGTGATTTGGTAATAGTTGACAAATATATTGCAAAATATACTAATTTTTATGGATACCATTTGTTTCTATTTTATGGATTTTTTGCTGCAGAATAATAATATAGTTTCAGTTGAAAGAAAAAGAGAACTTGTTTATGGAACCTTATGATTTATAATGCAGATGTTATCTTATAAATTATTAACTAAAAGATGAAATTTTTTCTCTCTCTATTTTGAGACCTATTACAACCTAAACACTAAGTAATGTTTTTCTGTTTTTTACAATTGCACAAATTACATAAATTTGATTTTAATTTTAGTGTAATATCTAGCCATATTATCACTTTTAAATTACTTTAATATCAATACTACTAAATTTATAATCTGTGTGCATTTTCTTATGTCAATTGAATCTATTGTATTCTTTCTCTGTACTTAGTTTAGCAGTAAATAATAAAACATTCCTTTCAACCATAAAAATCAGAATTTATTCATTTATTTTAAGGTTTAAAATCAAATGTGTAGAAATAAAGATTTTTACATTTAATGTTAATTTTATAAAAAGCAAAAGTGATTAGTATAGGCAAATATAAAGTTATGGAAAAAGAAATATGGAATTACTCTAAAAATGATACAAAAAATATTGCATTTATATTATTGAGTTTATTGTACTAGCTGTAAATTATGGGATATTGTACAATTATACAAATCAGATTTTTTACTGATTGATCAAATTTAGCAAATGAGGTCTCAAATTAAATCTCATGACTTCTAGATGTGTAGAAAAAAATTTGAACGTATTTTGAGTTGATGAAATTATTAAAAATTTTAGCAATTATGTCATTTACATGACCAGTAGTACTGTCACATGGTAAATTATTACAAACTTTTGCATTATACAATGATTTGTATCTTAAATTGTCTTAATGTATATATTTCATAAAAATTACAAAGCTTCAAATCAAAATAAAAATAATTACCATTAAACCAGTAATTAATTGTCATTTAAATAAATGTTTTCTTCCATTTTAAATGGTCATCATCAGGTTTTGATGGAATGTTTGTAAAAGAACATAAACTCCAAAATTTAAAAAGTTGCATGTTGTGAAGATATGTACATGCTCAATGACATGTTTAAAAAATTAGCCTTCCAGCCGGATTCCAGTTTTAAAATATTAAGTTTATAAAAATATATAAAAACAAACTTTACGAGGATCTATTATACGTCAAAGCAAACCCTCCAGGCAGCTGCTAATAAGTCCATGTCCTTAAAATTAATCACTGTTTCCCTCTAAAATGCTTTAAATATCTCCAGTTGTTTGAGATATTTGAGGTTGGCCAGGTCCTTGCACCGTTGCAGTAATCAGACATTGTCAAAGTCAACCCAGACATCATTATCAACAAAGAAAGAAGCCAATGCAGTAGTGGAAAGACCCTTCTAAATGGTGTATTTATGCTCTTTGATCCTCATTTTTAGACTATCATCTACAAAGAAATATTAACATCTATAATGAAATATCCCACTTTACGAGTAACAGGATTACTTACAGATCTCCGACTGTTTGCTCTTGTATTAGAAACAATAAGTACCTATTGGACCAAAATTGTATCCCAGGGGTCTATACTATCTCTATTTGTGATCATAGGGTGAACTGACCTGGTGAATATATTGGTGCAACCACACATAGTCTAAAATGAGAATCAAGGAGCATAAATACACCATTTATAGAAGGGTCTTTCCACTACTACATTGGCTTCTTTCTTTGTTGATAATGATGTCTGGGTTGACTTTGACAATGTCTGATTACTGCAACGGTGCAAGGACCTGGCCAACCTCAAATATCTCAAACAACTGGAAATATTTAAAGCATTTTAGAGGGAAACAGTGATTAATTTTAAGGACATGGACTTATTAGCAGCTGCCTGGAGGGCTTGCTTTGACGTATAATAGATCCTCGTAAAGTTTGTTTTTATATATTTTTATAAACTTAATATTTTAAAACTGGAATCCAGCTGGAAGGCTAATTTTTTAAACATGTCATTGAGCATGCGCATATCTTCACAACATGCGACTTTTTAAATTTTGGAGTTTATGTTCTTTTACAAACATTCCATCAAAACCTGATGATGACCATTTAGAACGGAAGAAAACATTTGTTTAAACAACAATTAATTGCTGGTTTAATGGTAATTGTTTATTTTTATTTAATTATATACCAGTATCATGGTGATTATAAGCTTCAAATCCATTTGTAACATTTATGTATAAAAACTTTTACGTTTTCTCATATGACTGACTATTTGTGTTATCACATACCTTTTTTTGGTGATATTATTCATGAGTAAGATGTTAAAAATGTTTATAGATGTTTTATTTTAATTCATAAAGTTTAAGTAACTTAATGAATAAAACATTGGAGGTTTCAAGTACCTATCAGTTCATATGGTTTATATGATGTGGCATCATAACAGTCCAAGTAATCCACATTGTTTAGTGTGTTGTAAATAACTGTTTTAAAGTCAAGATTAGTAGATTATTAAGTTCTTTGCTCACATGTGGTGGATCTCCAAAAAGATGTCAGCTTTCTTCTACATTAAGCTGCCAGGTTGAAATAACTGTAAAGAACTTTAGATGAGCCACTAATGGTGTTAATCAGGATAACTTCTTTAAAATTACTTCAACAGTAAGTTTAGCCAGTAATATTTTTTACGTAAATAAAAATTATACATGATGAAGATAAAAGTGATAGATGTCTAAAAAAAACCAATGTTTCTGATATATCAAAAATGGATATTAACCCTTTCAGTAGTAACTTTGTTTTACACTATATAGTGTTCAAAAGACAAAAAAGTAACTTTGTTGTTATTATTCTTTTGATCTTGCACTGTTGATGGGTTCTAATATTTGTTCAGAATTCGTAAATTTTTAACTTTGAAATTATAGTGTATTTATTGTTTAAATGTAGTGATTCTGTAAATTATACTTGAGTTTTTGTAAGTATTCCTACATTCATTATGAAATACTGATTTGAATTTAGAACATCTAAACCAGTGATTCTCAAACTTTTTCGATCCACCGCTCCCTTTGTTCCACAAAATTATACTCAATGCCCCCTAATCCATTTTCTCTTGTGTGAGAAAGGATTGGAAATATTCTTAGGAAAACTTTTCTATGAATCTCACACTTTGTGCCCTTGCCGTACATTGTTCTCAACATCTGGAAACCATTAAACACAATGTTTCCTCTTATCAGTTTAACAGAGGAAAGGTAACGGCTTTCGGTGACCCCAATTTAGCCTTTGGTCACCGTTCAATACCCTGCTTCCACCGCCCCCTAGATTACTCATTGCCCACAAGGGGGCATTATTGTCCACTTAGAGAAATGCTGATCTAAACTTTGTTTATAGTGCATTTGCAGTTTACAGTGCTTAAAATGCTAATTTGCAAATATATTTGAAAATCTGGAGATGGTATCTGGCCCCATTAATCTGGATTTTCAATGCTTCACTGTATACTAAATTCTACTTCATTAAAGCTAGATGTCCACATGAGAATTTGCACCAAGCCAGCATGTAATCATATAACTTCCACACTCTTCACACAGCTGATATCACTATGCAATTCACACTTCATCTGAATGCTATCTGGCAGTAAGGAGAATAAATCAAAGATGGATGACAGTGACACAATCATCTTAAGGACATACTTATTCTTAATAGAAAAAAGAAAATGACTCACTATTATTATTATTTAACACTTTTCATCTTTATACTTTTTCTATGAAAAATTTTCAAAAAATTGCAAACTACTATTATTAATTTCTCAGTTGATGTATTCATCCACTGAGCCATTTTGTATAAAATGGCATCAAACTTTCCTATTTCTTGCTGATTGGCTGCATCTGATTTGTTATGTAAAAGTATATCCAGCTCAAGCATCTAATTTATACCTAACTGTACAATTTAGATGCTCAGATTTTAAAGGTCATTTATGCCCAGTACCAAAAACATTCAAATAGTGTAGCAAAATTACTTGTACAGTAATACCTCAATTTACGCACTTGACTTACGTGAACCTGGAGTTACGCGATTTTCAAATCTCATAGATTCATCTTTTGTTTGAGTGCCATGCAACTCTTGATTACTCCCCTCCCCCGCTATTGTTTGGCTTACATGTTCGGATGTGTCGCGCGGAATTGACACATAGCTACAATTTATTTTGTATTATTTATTTCTGTGTTTGTTATATCTACAGAGACTTGAGAGACTCTGTGTGGTGATTTCTTGTAACCATGAACAAATCAAAAGGTGAGATAAGATTAATGAGAACATTTATTAGCTTACGTACATCCGACTTGGATTTTACACAAATTGCAAAATTATACCCTGACTTACGTGGTTATCGCTTGGTCCCACCTATCACATAAGTTTGGGGTATTACTGTATATGTACCCAACATAAAATATTGTATTTAGTAGTAATTATTACATTTAGTTTCACTTTACTAAACATTATATGATTCAGCATTCTTGATGGGCAAATTTACTATATGTACAGTGGAACCTCGGTATATGTCTGCTTTAGAATACGTCCAATTCGGAATACGTCCTGTTTAGACGAAACAAATTTTGCTCGGTATACGACTTAATTCAATTATACGCGCCATCTATGAACAAGTAGCACTATCGGTGTACTACACTAGACTAGACGTTCGCGGTGCTACGGTTTATAACTTTGTTAAATTTCTTCTGATTTTAATTCGTAAGTAATATTTTATTATTTTTATTAATCATGAATTGCAAAAGGGCAACAGAAAAATAAAAAAAATGACTAAAGTCACAACGGAACTGAAAAAGAGATTGTTGAGAAATATGAAGGTGGCACGCGTGTTCGAGATTTAACAAGATTTAACTGTTGCATTCCGTATTCCGAGAACGACGATATTGACAATCGTGAAAAATAAAGACATTATTAAATTTGCTAACGTTGCGAAAGGGGTTAAATCAATTTCTAAACAGAGATCGAAGACATTAGATCATGTTGAGAAAATGCTTTTGCTTTGGATAACTGAAAAACAGTGTGCCGGCGACAGCGTATCGGAAGAAATTATTTGCAAGAAAGTTAAAAGGATACATGCTGATCTCATGAAAAATCAAGCAGAAACTAGCGAGGAAAGCGAGGTGTTTAAAGCCAGCCATTTTTTTTTTACATGAGAACGGATTAATCATTTTTACATTACTTCTTATGGAAAAGATTGGTTTGGTATACGTCCTATTCGGTATAAGTCCAAACACCAGGAACGGATTAAGGTTGTATACCGAGGTTCCACTGTATTCTAAATTTTCAAGTTATAACTATCTTATTCTTATTCTTGATATTATCCATAAGTATGATACTATTTCTATTTTAAATATACTTAAACTTTATGTATTTCCAAGACAGTGTCTTCCTTTATTTGTTTGTTTCTTCACTACTAGGTTTAAACTTTAAACTACTAGGTTTATACTTAAACTTTTTAAATACAAACTATTCCTCATTATCTAAGTACAATAGAGCATCGATTATCCGACTCAATTGGGGACTGGGATTGGTCGGATAACTGAAAAAATGGATAACCGAAAAGTATGAAAAAATACATTATTAATATAGTATATTAGTTTATCACTATTAACCTACTTCTTGTTGAATTTTCATTGATGTTAAGCCTAACAAAATTTTTTAAATATTATTATTACTATTATTTGTATTTGTATTTTAAATGTAATAATACATGTAAACTTTATTTTAAAATAAATATGATAATACTCAGATAAAATTATAAATTAATATCTTCTATCAGTAAAAAATTTATTTTAATATTTGAAAAATTATGTAAATAGTTAATGAAAGATATTGATATATAATTACTTTTGCAGACATATCCAGCATGTTGGTTGGGATAATGATTTTGATGTAAGTTTTATATAACTAATTAATTATATTTGTGATTAGATATAAATTGGAAATAACTTCTTTTAGTTTAATTTTATGCAAAAGTCTATAAATCTAATACAATAAAAAAAACAGTGTTTTTGCAAATTACTAAGTTAATGAAATTATTACTATATAAAAATTTAAAACCAAAAAAATAAGTTTCATTGTTTGTACTCAATTCTAAATTATCTGAAAGTTTTTCCTAAGAAAACAGATGTAAAAATTTATTTTATCTTACTAATATTTGTATAATAATATAGATCTTTATGAAGAAAATCAATAAATATATCTGATTTCTTACTTTGAAATTCTGAAAGATAAATAAAAGGACAAAAATATTAAAGAATGTATGCACATTGAAATTATTATATATTGTAAGTTAATTCCTCCAATAAACTGGTGTTTTTTTTTTTTTTTTTTTTAATTAAACCTGACTGGCAGTAATTTGATACTGGCATTTATTTGGTAATATCTGGTCATACCAGTATTCCATCATTACGATAATGCACATGATATGTTCTTATTTATTAATATCACTAATTCTCTTGTAAATAACAGTTTAGAAATGTTCAGAAGTTTTATTGAATTTTCTTTATCTTTAATTCAAATGTTGACTGTTTAAATCAGAAATCACTACCTCATTTTCATCTAACACATCAGGATTTTATACTTCTACTTCCTTTTATATTATCAATTGTGATTCTCACTGCCTGACTGAAAAGAGCTCATCTTTTCCTTATACACATGGTTGTTTGTATTTAAAACAACATAACAAATTGTCCTCACTCCCATTTGTCTTGTTTGTTATCTTACAATCTTTAAATTATTTTTTCAATTATATCCTGTGGGAGTTTATTTCAAGCAGATAGAATTCAGATCACTATTAAATGCCATGATGGTACTTTTAGTTTTTCACTAGATGTGTACTGTTTGCTGTTATCACCAGTCATTTATTTATTATAAGTTTACATTTTATCCTTAAATGGCTTATTTTATATTGCATTAGCAACCTGAATGTATTTTGTGCAACCATTTGAAATAACAGCCAAGTCCATTTTATATTTTTTTCACTTCCTTTCTTTTACTGTTACCAATATGACAGTTGTATTCTATATAAGCTGTCTTTTTTGGAATAAAATTTTCCGGACTTGTTCTATTTGTGTGATTATTAGTTTTTCATTTATTCATCCATTTTTTGAGTATGTAATTACAGTATTTTTTAAAATCCTGTAATCTGTCACAAATGCTATGTCAGAACATTATGAATAGCTATAATTTTGTTTTTTAGAAAGGATTACTGTGAAATGGTCCTTCTTGTGGCCAGAAGTTTTCACAGAAGCACTCTGATCTTGTGAGTTCAACAGTTATGTTACCTGGTATATCAAATGATACTGATATTTCATTCCTGATGGTTATATTGACATCTTGGGTATTGTTTGAGGATTGCTAATCTGAGATAAACATCACAAAATACACTGCTGGCCATTAAAAATGCTACACCAGGAAGGAAAGCAAATAGCAAAATCATATTTATTGTATTCATATACAATACATGATTAAATTGATAGGTAATTTTGAGGTATGGAGTATACAGAAATCAGTACTCAAAGCAGCTGTCTCTGGCATCAATAACAGCTGTAATCTGACTAGGCATTGAGTTTGGATGGCAGGTACAGTACAGTTACAGCAGTCCATGCGGTTTCAGCTCTTTGCCAGAGTTTATCTATTATACTGGCTGACGAGTGATAGCGTGCCAGTTTCTCAGCAATTGCTGACCAGACCTTCTCATTTGGTGATGGATCTGGAGAATATGCTGGCCAGGGCAACAGTCAAACACCTTCTGTATTCAGTAAAGTCAGGACAACATCGACAACATACAGTTGTGTAGTGTCCTGTTGAAAGGTAGTGTGACGGAAGTCTTGAAGATAGGGCACAGCAACAGCCCTTAACACATCAGAAATGTAATGGCGGCTGTCCAGATTACTGACTATGAGAACAAGAGGTGACTGGAATGCATACCCAATGGCATCCCAAACCATCACTTCAAGTGCTGGGCCCGCAAGATAAGGATGAATGTAAACTGGCAATGATCGTTCCCCTCTATGCCTCCCCACACAGATATGTCCATCATGATGTTGTATGCAGAACTGGGCTTTGTCTGAAAAAACAATGTGACATCAATCCTGTGCCATATTTGTCATTGAAGTCATCATTGTAGATGCGCATGCAGCGTCAAGCGAAGCCGCAGCAATGGTTGCCATGCTGATAATTTATGGTGCTACAGACATCATCACACTGTCTGTACAGACACTTGTTCTGAAAACGATCCAAATTTCTGACTTCAGGGTATGTGACATGATTGTGTGATCTCAGAAGGCCATATGGGAAAGATGTCTATCCTCTTAGGCATTACCAACTAGGAGACACCAAGATCCTGTGCTGTATGGCCCTCTTAGACCTATCAATTACATATTCTTATGACAGTCGTGGGATCACAACCAATAGTGTGGAATGATAAACACAGTCCCCATTAGCTATGCTTCTACTATGATCAAACTCTGACACATACTGGTAGGCATTCCTCGTCCTTACACAGGGCATAACAAAACCTTTATACAAGCAACCAACATGTGAATGTGATTTCCGTATGAGAAACCAGTTTTATGATCTTCCCTTTTATGCAGACTGTATGTTAGTCTTACTCCTACTTGCTTTGCAAGCATGAGTTGAAATGCTAATCATTTGCATAGCCCAGCATGTTGGTGTCTTTCATGCAAATTTTGCATTTGTTGCTTGCTGCCTTCATGGTGTAGCAATTTTAATAGTTAGCAGTGTACATGAGTTTATGTACAAGTTGGTTTGGACCCTTTTGATTCTGTATTATTTTCCTTCTTAAAGATAAAGAATTTCTCTCTATGAATTTTTGGAAGTAACCTGTACTAGCAACAGATATCTCGTTACCTTTGGAATTTTCATTAATTAATCTTGGTATCAAGTATTTGTTTGGTCTTTGTGCAAATCATATCTCTTGAAGCACAAATGGATTTTTATGCTTTGATCTAAAGTTCGTATCAACACACACTCTTCTATCTCATCACTAACATACTTATTTCTATCACCTATCAATTTTCTTTCTTCTTCATTTTCAGATTTTAAAGTTTGAAGATCTTCACATTAATAAGGGTGATCTGTTATGATTACTTAGCTTAATTAATGCATGTTTTAACAGTGGTGAAATTTAAAAAATGGTGATGCTTTTGGTCTGGTTAATGGGCCATCCTCACATGGATAGCAAAATTAGAATACTAGTGAGTGGAAAAGAGAACCATCCATGCCTGAAGATGGCCGATCAACTAGGATAAAAATGTTAGTGTTTTTAAATTTCACCACTGTTAAAGGTTTATTATTTAAAATCTTCATATTATTCATGCCATTCGTGAATGTGCTCCAGATTCTCTCCAAAATGACACACTGCTTCTTCATCTGAATTGATGGGTGGAAACTGGTGTAAAATGACAAGATGAACTTAATTATATTCATTTCACAATTTAGGGGCGAGTAAATTTACCATGGCATCAAATTTAGTATTTTCTCAGAGGGAAGTGACTTTAAAGTGTTTCAATGCAAAATTAGGCTTAGTGCAGAAATGGAGACAAAGTGGAGAATCGCTGACTGGCATTATCAGAGATCAATGTTTTTTGGCAGTTTCCCAATTAGATAAAGCTTAGTGTTTATCAGAAGCTGTCAGCATTTAAAGGTATTGTTTGTTGGAGGAAATACAGTATATAGTTTGGGATTGAATAAAGATAACAGTTTGTGACATCAAGAAAATAACACATTCAGAAGGTTGATTATGAAATGAGAATAAAAACACAGTACAGTAGTGATCACTTTATTACAAAGAAGGTAGTAGTTATATTATTTCATATGTAAATTTAAAATCATAAAACACATTAACAAAATTTGAAGTCACAAGTTTAATGTATTGTGATGAAATGTTTTTTAGACAATACACATTTCATCTTTAGGTTATAAAAACTTGATAATCATACAGTCGACCCCCCATGACACTGTTGATTTTCCATTTTATATGAATTCCTTGTTGTATGAGTCACTTAGATTTTACAAATACATATGCCAGGCTGTGAACGGCACACGTATTTGTAAAATCTAAGTGACTCGTACAATATGTTTTTTAATTTTCATTTTGTTTTTTAATCTGGATGATGATATACTTACCACCTAAAAAATAATGTTCAATCACAATAAAACTTTTCACTCCTTGAATTTTGTTAGATGTATTTTATGATTTTTTTAAAATATTTTTATATAAAGTTATTAATCAGTGCTATTTTTAATTGAAATAGCAAGCAACAAACAAAGAAACAACTAACCAATATATTCATATTGCCAACGAACTTCTGGATATCTATCAGACTATATTAAGGCTAATAACTAATCAAAAATAAATCAATTTGGTAGAAGTAGATGGTCAAACTGTCATCTCTTGATAAATGTAATAATTAGGATTAAATTATATTAAATTAGTCTACATTTAGAATATTCTGGAAGAAAAGAATTGACTTGAAGTGAGACTTGAAGCAATAACTCCTGTTACTGCTTCAAGTCTCACTTCAAGCCAATTACATTTTGAGTGAAGCATTGAATGGAGGTCTGGGTAGCCTAACTGGTTTAAGTTCCAATCTGGGCAGATTCTTTTCCTCTAGAATATTCTAAATTTAAGATCAATTTCATCTTAATTATTAAATTTATCAAGAGATGGCAGCTTAATTGCTTACTTCTAGCCAAATTGATTTGTATATAATTAGTTATTAGCCTTAATATAGTTCAATAGGTAATCTGGCAGTTTATTTGACAAACATAGAACAGTTTTAAGAACTTGAAAAAAGTTGACATACTAGTTCTTGCTTTATAGACAAAGCAGGATACAAAGTAAATTAGATAACTTAGAGGTTGCAGGTTTGTAAAGTAAACTTTTCATTTAAGACAATTAAAATTAATTTGTAAAATTTTGAGGAAGAATCCATGTACAGAGTTCTGGAAATTCATATCATCTTTCCTCTTTGTAAAGAGGATATCAAGATGTACTGTATTATATGTCAGAATATACCTTAAACGTTATTGTTCAGAAAATCAGTATGAGTTCCATGATCATGGCAATGTCTGTTATAGCTCCAAGTTCACCTAGATGTTTTGCAGAGATTTTTTATATGACTGTCAAAAACAGAATAATCCAAAAATCACCAGATACTTATCAAAAGCTATTCAAAAGTGTTATTGTCTTTCCTGTTGGACATAGGAATAGCTAATGCCAACCTTGTCTATAGATGCTTGGGCAAACTGTTCCAAATAGGTGGATTGACTGTGAAACTGAAGTGTGTCCAACATTATGATATCATACAACTTCTTATCTTGCTTTGTCAAGGAGAAAGTCGGTTACCAGTGCAGCCAGATATGAAAAGAGCTGAATACTGCAGTGATATTAGCATTTTCTCTTCTAACATCAGATTATCTTTACAAAAATTTCATTGAACTTTGTGCCATATCAGACTGTTATGATCATGATGGCACTCATACTAATGTTCTGGGCAAGCAAAGTATAAAGTATGTAACAATATGTCTTAGTGTCTACTTTGCAAGAACAAAAAACAGGGTGATGCAACTTCCTGGACAATGAGAAAAATGGGAACAATCTTTATACATTTTTCTAGTAAGAACAATGTGAACTATTTGTTTCATGTATAATTATCTAATTCATGTCAGGATATAAGTTATATACAAGCATAGTGACATAACTTTTATTGTAATTCAGAGGCTGTATTCTGATCACTTAACTCTCATCTCTTCTTTCAGAGACAAATGACATCAAAACAAGAGATGAAACTCGTCTTCTGGAAACAGAGACAATTGTGGTTGTTTATAACAATATTGTCTTTGTTCTTATATTTTGTATCAACTGGATAGATAGAGTACAAAAATCACACCTTTAAAAAATCCAGCAATAAAATTTACTAAATAGTAACGATTAATGATAACCCCTATAGATTACTCTTACAATTAGACCAGGAGAGTGAAATAATGGTAAACTTTTTGTACATTTCCATCTCCTGCAAATATGGCAAAATTTGGATCAAGGTATACAGGAAACCATGTTTTCAAACTATTTTAATTCCACATAACTCTGTTGATCCTCATCACATCAAATTTTCAGCTCTTAGATCCTTGATAAGAAGGGCATATACAAATTGTACCAGCATATGGGACACCATAACGGAGCTGAATTATATCTTAAAGATCGCAGAGCAACAGGGTTATCCAATAGAAATAATACAGAAATTGACGTTTTGATGTTTGAAAAATCATCAAAACGTCGTCATATGTCAGTAGACCAGAAACAGAGTGGTTTTTAAATTATATCCCATCTATAAGAAGGATACATAAGTAAGCAGCCAGGGCTAATAATGTTGTGGTTGTATATCGATGCAACCCAATGATCTTCAGAATTTTAAGGAATGATAAGAAACCATATAATCATAATTTGACCATGGGGATTTACTCCATCCTATTAATTGACCAACATTTCTAATCAAAAGTGGTCTATGTGGGTGTCACTATGTGTAATTTATGACAACTCAAAGAACACAAATACGCAATTGATAAAAATCTCGATAAGACGCTGGCAGCTTACTCACAACATCAGGACTTACAAGTACTGTACAATGGGAGCATGCATCCATCATCAGACCCACATCTAATATACACACTATGAGATATCTAGAAAAATTGGAAATTTTTAAAGCACACAAAAAATCCTGTTGCATCAACCATAGAGATCAGGACAGCTTATCTGCTGCATGTAAGTCCTTTTATCAAATTTAATTTTATTAAGGGACATTTATTCATTTATTTTTACTTTCTATTTTTTATTTTATTTCTGTAGTTATTTATTTTATTAATCTCAACTACGATTTCTGTTATTTATTTATTTTAGAATTTTTGTTATTGTTTTTAAAATTTTTGTATTCATGTTCTATTCTATCGTAACTGAAGGTCAGTGAAGCTGATCGAAAACATTATTATTTAGTAAATTTTATTGCTGGATTTTTTAAAGGTGTGATTTTTTTTTTTTTTTTTNACTAATAAAATAGAAAAATATTTTACAGTTGTTTCTACAAGAAAACATTTGGAAGTCTAACAGTTGTATATTATTTTGCTTATAAAGCCTCCAATGTCAGAGAAAATAAAAGTATTTTAATAAATTTTGCTTTATCATTGTATTGTCTTTTTCATAAAATCATAATAGTATTACAGCATCACTTATTCACATAACAGTGTTTATCAAACAAGATTATTAATTAGTTGAACTGTGATGGATTACAAATCAAAGTTTTTTAAAATTCATTTTATTTCATTCATTTAAAATTCATAAAAGTCATTTTAAAAATATAAGATTTAATTTTTCAAAAAAATCACAAATTCACATTCTATTTTTCATGTTATATTCTATCATAGCTGAAGGTAAGTGAAGCTAATCTAAAACGTTATTATTTAGTAAATATCATTGCTGGATTTTTTAAAGGTGTGATTTTTTTTTTTTTGTAGTCTATCTATCCAGTTGATACTAAAATGGAACAAAAGTGTGTGTGTGTTGATAGGTTTTTTTGTTGTCTTTGTTGTTGTTACAGTTTTTTTAGATTGATTATATATGTTAGGATTATCTGCGTGCACAATACAGTACAGAGTTTTAACCAATAAAACTGTAAAATTTTCTGAAAATACAGAATACAAAATTATAGATCATGTACTAAGAAAAGCATGAGGTTCAAATAAAGTACTGTATGTACAGGGTGGTAAAGAAAGTCACTTAATACCACTGCTACAGAATATAGAATGTACCCAAAGTTAATTTGCTCATGTCAGGAACACACTACACCAGGGGTGGCCAACAGTTTTTGCCCCCAGGCCGAATTGGAAAGAAAACTTTCCATGGGCCAAACCAGAGGCTGCCCTAGGAAGATTTTGAGGTGGTGCACGATCTCATTGTGGTGTCACCCCGTAGAGACTGAATTGTAGATAGAGATTACAGATACATTTTTTCACATTATCATGCTTTATCAACACTCTACGCTGTACTTACATGAGTTGTTGACTTTTTTTTTCTAAGGCGTCAGGAGTTTACATCCAGCTATTCGGACTTCAATAGCTAATATTCAAAGATTGATCGTGGGCCACATAAATTCATTAGACGAGCAGGATCTGGCCCAGGAGCCATATGTTGGCTATGCCTGCATTACACCAAGGGAGAAACAAATTGTTACAGGCAAGGCCATATTGAATGCAACTCTGAAACTGTAAACAAGAAGGGGGTCATGTGACTCCACTTAGGGTCAGAATTTCACAAAAAATTGATTGCTGAAAGATTTATTGACTTATTTCAAGTGGTTATAGTTATTAAATTAATTAATGTGTTTCCTCTGTTGTTACAGGTGTGAAGAACAGACAACACAATGTCCCTAATACAAAGAATGCATTAAAATTGTCCTGATGGCAGGGGAGAGAAGTTCCAGGGCAATTGTACAGGCTTGAACATTTCTTACCATGGACTGATCCAGCCTCCCTGAATTTCTGGAGTAGATTGGCAACTGCTATATGTGACACAGGCTCTCAGTGTGGATGACATTGATTAAAATTCTGTGCAATCACTTTTTTCTCCTGCCATCAGGTCGATTTCAATGTGTTCTTCTTGTTAAGGACATTGTGTTGTTTATTCTTCATACCTGTAACAACAAAGGAAACACATCAATAACTCTAACTGTTTGAGGTAGGTCAATAAATCTTTCAGTAATCAATTTCTTGTGAAATTCTGACCCTAAATGATGACACATGACCTCCTTCTTGTTTACAGTTTAGGAGTTACACTTAATATGAGCATGCATGTAAACCCACATCAATCTGTTTTCCCCTTGGTGTAATGTGTTTGACATGAGTGAATTAAATTTGGGTACATTCTATATTCTGTAGCAGGGGTGTTAAGTGACTTTCTTTCCCACCCTGTAGTTTTGACAAAGACGTATTTGTTTATAATGTCAAAATGTTATAATGTTTCAGGTAATGTTCTCTCTTAACAAATAGAAATTTTAATAATCTAAGTTAGAAAAGTGATGGTAATATTTTGAAAAATACTTAGGGATGGATGGCTGGAAGTAATGGATAAGGTTAACAAACAGCATGTTCAGTTGGTTCAATAATTGATGTGAAGTCATTAAAAAGAGATGAAATCAGTGTTGTTTCAGAATGAAATATAAAGTGGTTGCTTTAAAAAAAGATCAAAAGTGTTATCTCTATTTTGAAATATTCTTTTCCAAGATAGAGGACATCCTCTGATATGATTGTCTAGCACAAGTAGCATTCAGTTGTCCATATTTCATATAACTAAATTGAGGTTACAGACAAAAGACAGCTATCCACTTGTCTCTGGAAGATGAGAGAATCTTTGAGAGAAAAAGTTGTCCAGAATCACATTTTGGGAGAAGCAATGATCTCTTGAGATGTAAACAAATGTTTAGCCACTAGAAACCAGCTTGTGACATAGATAACACCTCTCAAAGATGAGATACAATGATCAGAATATGCCCCAGGAACACTTAGTACCTAGGAGCAGCTACTTTTAATAATACAGTAAAAGACATTGAGGTGCTTATGACTTTCTTGCAGAGAGCAATAAGCCATGAATATTTTGATAAAATATTTGATAGTTTAAAGGTTTTTATTACTTTATTTATTTGCCAAAACGTGTCTTCTTCTTGTTTTGTTTGGTTCAATGTCACGACTAGGTGAATTTATTGACACTTGGCAAATAATTTCATCATCAACTTTTAATCCATATCGATATGCATTTCGGGCTTTCACCCTTCTTCAGTTTGTTACATAGATAGGTTGTTTGTTGTGTACATCTGTCAGGCACCTTCCACACTATGTCTTTTCTCTCCCCTTCCCTTCCCTGCTGACTTATAGGCCTCCCCAGCATGCCTCCCAACATGCAACGTCTCACTCCCAGAGTGCCGCACACAACCTTGCCTGTGACTGTATAAACATTTTATTTTAATAGTTGTAACCAATATTTATGAATTTTAATGCTTAGATTCTTGTTAATATTATTTTTGTCTGTAGTAATTTCATAGCTTTCCTTAAATTTTCTTTTGTACCAATTTTTTTTCCTGTGGACTATTATAACGTCATTCTTATCTATTTTGCAGTTATGAGTTGTGCAATGTTCGTAAAAAACAGAGTTGATTCTATTATATTTCAAATCTGCGATGTGTTCTTTTAATCTTGTTTCTAATTTTTGTTTTGTTTCTCCAATGTATGCTTTTGGTGGTTTGCATGTGCAGGGTATTTTATAAACAACTTCAGTAGTGTTGTATTTATCTGGTTGTTTATTTATGCCAGGTTTAGCCTTTCAGATTCTTTTTTGCAAGTTGTTATAAGTTGGAGCTAGTTTTATATTTATTTTATCGAAACTTTTATTTATCTGTTCAAAGAAGCCACGAATGTAGGGGAAGGATATGTAACTTACTCTGTTTTTATCTTTATTTTGTTTATTTTCCAGCCTTTTATTGTTGATTTTACTTTCCTAGTTATTTATTATTCGTTGTGGATAGCCGTTTAATAGGAATTTAGTTTGCACTTCGTTAATATGTTTTTTCTTCTGTAGTGAGCTTGTTCTGCTCTTGATTTTTTTATACTCCATGATGAATATGTTTTCTTTTATGTACAGTGGGATGTTTGAATTGTAGTTTAACACTTTTCTAATCTCGCATGGTTTTGTGTATGGCTCGAATTCGATCTTCTTTGCCTTTTTTGGTTATTTTAATGTCGAGGTAATTTATTTCCATGTTTGCCTCATTTTCTTCCTTGAATTTAATATTATTGTTTAATTTGTTTATTTTTTCTTCTATTTCTTCTAATTTTGTTATTTCTTAGTCATATAGTATAATTATGTCATCCACATATCGTTTTTATTACTATTGTAAAGAAATAATGAATGTAAGCTTGAAAAAAATTAGGAAACTTTTTCATCTGATTTCATGTAATATTAAAATTATTTATTTTTAATTTTAATGTTTTGTCTGTCATAATAGTAATTTGTTACTGTTTTGACATGCAAATATTTTTATTTATCAAAGTTGTGTTATTTGAATTAAGATTAACTGAAATTTATAGATGCGTAATTTATCTTAAATATTAAAATATACAAACAAATTAATTTATGAATTTATATTTTATTGAATAATTACAAATATGGTTCACAATTATAATTGCTATAATAATATATTTTCTGACTTATTTAACTTTTTCCTATAGATATCGCAATCAGAGGCACTAGATCCACAATTGAGGGACTTTTTTAAATGTGCAGGTGTATCTGAGAAACACTTGGCTGATAAGCAGACAAGAAATTTTATTTATGATTTCCTCTCCAAAAATAATGTTATGAATGCAATTAAAGAAGTAAAACCAGCTGGTATGAAATGTTATTAGATATTAAATATTTTTTTTATTAACAGAAAAATTTTGAAATTTCATTTAGTTAAAATACATTCTACTTCTACTAATGTTAGAGATGTATCAGAAATAAAAAGGATAATTCCTAAGAAGCAATAAATTGTATATTATGCAGAGATTGTTTTACACTTAAAATCTTTTCATAATGTACAAAATACAGTAGATAAGAAATAACAAATATTAACCATACTGCTTATTGAGGTTACCAAGCATATACTGTAATTAAAAACGTTTTTGGCTCATTTACAGCCATCTTCATCTCCACGTAAAACCAGTTTTAAATTTAAAGAACGACAAATAATTTAATATTATGTTCTAGATAGCAGGCTTTGACTAAAAGAACAAAAATATTTAAGTTAAGCCTTAGAGCAGCTCAGTTTATATTATAGATCTTTTATTTTTTTAAATTTTATCATTTAAGTAAAATTGCATAAGATTTCTTAAACAATAACAAAGTTTTAAAATTTTAAAAATAATATTGTAAATTAAGATAAATATTTACACATAAGTATTACTGTATAAGTTTAAAATTCTTACAAGTATCAATTTTTTAAATTACTTGCATATTAAATTTATTCTTTTTCTTTTAATACTCCATTGACGAGTTTTTTTACATTGTTTTGTCATTGTTTCTCTTTGATGTTAATGATATTGATGCTTTTAGATAGTCTAAATGTCTATTTGAACAAGTATTCTGGTGGTGCTTTGTGCTCTACACTCTTCAATAAGGGCTGGCCTGTCTCTGTGCACCATAACTTCTTTTTGCCTTGTCTATTGAACGAGAAATGATCGTATGCTCATAAGCTACTGAATTAAAATATTCTTTAGTTTCTTTTAGCAACAAATCTGTTTGTTGAGCCAATGTAAAAATGGGATTTTTTGTGCTTAGATAGCCTTAATGCATAAATCCCTGATTTAGATAGCTTACTAGTTTGTCACTGTGTAGAATACTGCATGGAGAACATTTAATATAAAATAACCCCAACACATGGAGATGACAAAAAAGAACATCGATGGTGTTTGAGGTGGTTTTTTTAGCACACATTGTCTTATTTGACTATATGTGGGTTGTAGTTGATGTTAAGAAAGCTAACAACTGTTATAGCTTTCAGAAGTGGAAATCATTGAATATTGTTGGTAAAAAGAATAATTTTTATGCTTTAGGTAATCATGTGGGTGCCTAACTTTTTTAACCAGTCAGAAAAAAAAATGACATCAACCATGCTTTTTTCTTTGTTACACATTCTGTAACACCTTGCCATTGTAGAGACACTAAGACTTTAAAATTTTCTAATTAATAACGACAACAGTTATTTTTACTTGTTATATTTGCTTTCAAAAGAAGAGTTACATGTTTGTTTGTTTTCTTTTGTTTATCTCTGTGACATGAATCACCTTTGAACACTGTTGTTTTGTTTGGTGGAAATTTAAATACTAGTTGTTTTTTGTTTAGGTTTAAAACATCATCCAGGCTATAGTTTATAATTTTTGTTAAATTTTTAGCCAGTTTTTGCAATCTTCTTGCACTTCTGCATATTCACCACAACCACTTGCTGCTTGTTTTGATCCAGTATGTCCCAACTGTTGTCTGAACTGTTCATTTGTTTCTCTAACAAGGGCACTACTATATGGTCCTTGGGGATTTCAATAACATTGCTTGTGTGATAAACCTTTATTGAGCTAACAAAGAAGCATACTTCTCAAAATGTTTTTAAGAAAATCAAAGTTAAAAAATAAGCAATTTATGAATAAGTTTTGCAGAATCTTTCATTGAAGACTGCATGGTTCAGTGGCAGTGTGCTTTACTCATATTTGTGAGATCATTGGTTTGTGTCTCAATGAATAAACTTTTTCAAATCAATGCAACTTTTATATAAAGTAATTGTAAATTTTATGGGTTTATACATTTTGTTTGTTTTATTTTGTATTAAAGATTGAATTTTTGCTTTTTTGAAAATTTATTTTTATAATTGTCTGTTTGAATTTATTTTTAAGTTTTTTCAAAACTTGAATAATTAATTATTCTATAGTTTGATTTTATTATCCTTATTTAAAATAAATTGAAGACATAATATGTCTGTCTGTTTTATTAATTATGAAAAGATAATATACATATACTTTTTATATAAACAATAAGAAACCAGAGAAGTGACATTGAAAGATGATTGTTTACTGTCACATATAACAATTCAGTGTGATATTGAGAGTTATAACTAGTAAGTTTTTAAATTTATTTAATTAATTAATTATTAAAATGTCAAATCATTCATAATAATCATAGATTCTTAAATGTAAAAAACTTTAAATCAAGGTTTAACAGATGGCAATTCCAAAAACAAATTTTCAAAGAAGAGAAAATGCACATTATTAATACAAAATAAACAGACAGAATGTATAAATCCATGTAATTTACAATTATTTTGTGTAAAAATTGCTTTGTTTTGAAAAAACTTGCTTAAGAAATGTAAATCAATGATCTCTGAAATATGGATAATGCATGTTGCCACTGAATCATTCAATCTTTAACTAAATCTTCTGCAAAATTTACTCATAAATTGCTTGGAACTTTTTAACCTCAATTTTCTTGAAAATGATTGAGAAGCATACTTTTATCCCTTTGTTCAATAAAGGTTTCTACCAAGGCTTATCCATAAAAACAATATCATTGAAATCTTGAGGCCATGTTCCCTTGTAAGAAGTTTTACGATAGTACAAATATTCTTGGTTCTAAACTGTACTGTACAAATCATTTTGATATGTACATTTCAGCATCTGATACTCACATTTACACTTGCTTTTCTGTTCTATCTTATTCTGTTCAGTGAAGCTTTCCAAAATCTTTTTCTTGTTTTTCAAATATGTGGTGAGAATACTCAGTGGAATGTCAAATTCTTTTGCAGTTTTTGATTTTACTTTCCCAACTTTGTTATATATAAAAGTATAACAATTGTTCAAAGAAGACTTTTACATTTTTGAACTCTGGGACCTTGAAATGTTGAGAAATTCAAAAAAATTCAGAGTTTTTTTCCCTTTATGTATGATGTTAGTGTATGTGTGGCACAATTTTGTTCGCCCTCTTTAATATATATGTTAAAGATATGTTGTACTAACCTTGCAGTTATTACTTAAAAACATAATACAAATGTTTTTGACCCACTTCTAGGGTCTTTCTGAGGTGTTTTACAAGTTTTTCTGGTGTGATTCCAATTTTTAATCATTCTGAAATTTTAAAAAATAAATTTCAAAGATAGAAGCATTAGAGACCTGAACAGTTAAAAATTGGAATCGCACCAGAAAAACTTGTAAAACACTTGAGGAAGACCCTAGAAGTGGGTCGAAAACATTTGTGTTACATTTTTAAGTTGTAACTGCAAAGCTATACAAGGTTAGTATGACATATCTGTAATTATTGCTTTGTTTACTAGATGGATTTGATTGAAACTTAATAATTCCTGTGCTTTTCAACAAAAATTTCTGAAATTTTGCAGGGAGGTTACTATATTAGGAGGATTGATGCAATTAAATTTTGGTTGACGGAGTGGGGAGATAAAGTGGGTTGTGTGTCGTATCTCAAGTAGGGTCAGACATAATGATGATTTTACTAATTATTAAAGGAGTCTGATATTAAAAGTACAGGCCAAAATTAAGCTAACATTTTATAATTAAAGAAAATATTTAATACATTCCACAAAAACTACATACTTTTGTTTATTTTTTGACATAATTGCTGTAAAAGTTTAGACATTTATCCTAGTGTGACAGTAGTTTGAATATCCCTTCATGGTACTGTTGTACTGTTGCCTGTCAAGTTGCTTGAAGTAGTCCAGAACTGTGTCTTCCAATTCCTCCTGATCTGCAAAGTGTTTCCCCACAAAAACTTTCTTTAAAGGTCTGAATAAATGAAAATCCGAGGGGGCCTCAATCTGTACTATATGGAGGATGTTGCAGGATCTCCCAATTTTGCTGTGTCAAACACAGTTTGGTTTGATTTGACGTGTAAAGTATAGTCCAGATTTAGCCTCCTTCAGATTTTCACTTATTGGACCTTTAAAGAAAGTTTTTGCAGGGAAACACTTTGCAGATCAGGAGGAATTGGAAAACACCATTCTGGACTACTTCAAGCAACTTGACAGGCAGCAGTACTGTGAAGGGATGTTCAAACTACTGTTACGCTGGGATAAATGTCTAAACATTTACGGCGATTATGTCGGAAAAATAAACAAAAGTATGTAGTTTTTGTGGAATGTATTAAATATTTTCTTTAATTATAAATGTTAGTGTAATTTTGGCCTGTACCTTTAATATCTGACTCCCCTCGTATTTACTATTAGCATTTACAATTTTTTTATAAAATTCATTCCTACACTCAAAATTAAGTTTTTGCCATTTTATAATAATTAAAAATATATAAGTTTTTAAAATAAAATATTGTAACAGATGACACCATATGCAGTTGAAATTTGTACAATATGAATGTTAAGTTTTAAATCAGGAGATACAGATAAACTTGATTGGTTGATAATTCAGTAAGTTGTCAAATCACAGATAGGTTAGTTATATTTTTTCATTTTCAAAATCAAAAAGTTTAAAAAAGACTTGAAAATGCTGATTTAATTGACCAATTTGCATTTAAGAAGAAGATTGTTATTTTAGGCATAAAATGTTGCTAAAATTTTGAATTTTGTTATGGAACCAGAGATGCCATCTTATACAATATGAATATTCAATTCTGTGATGATAATATCCATCCTCTTGAAAATACAAAAGAAAACACACAACATTAGATCTGAAATAGTCTTTTGATCTTAAATTTTGAGTAGCAAAATGTCATCTCAAAACTACCATGACCTTACAGAAATACAGATGCATTAAGTCAGTGGAAATTGGGAGAAAAATAAAAGTTGAGTTACAAAAGTTTAACTGTTGACAGTCTATTGTATATAAATTTCTGTAATAAGAACAGTTTTATTAACAAAAGTTTACAATGAGAATAAATTTTTTTCCAATATACTGAAATTTTTAAATATAATATTTATATTACACATATTTATATTATTTACATTAAGGAGTGTATAATTATTTATAATTACATGAAGGAATGCATGTGGCTACATGCACATTGCAGGACCGATAGAGGTGACAGAGATGTGCAAATGATTATAAGAACGAACAAACAGATATGCAACAGATTTTTTATTCAGTAACGAATATGGCCCACTCAGGCAGCTATACAGGCTACTATATGGCAAGGCATACTATCAATGAAGCGATTAATGGTTGCCCAAGGTATCCCTTGCCAAGCTGCATCCACTGTTGCATGCATGTCAACTACAGTATGTGGCAGTAGTCCTTGGTGAACCTCGTATCGGATGAGGTCCCACAGGTGTTCGGGAGAGAGATCTGGGCTATCAGTTGGGGAAGGATGCAAATTCTGTTCGGGTTAATGAGAGTTTGTCTTACAACATGCAGTCAGGCATTGTCTTGCTGGAATACCATGTTGAGTGCAGCCTGCATCAGTGGCTGAACCACTGGTTCCACAATTTGCATGACATACTGGTTTGCTGTCAGAGTATCAAAAATGTGCACCAGGGCTGTCCACTGATTGAACATGATGCCCAATGTGTGGCCTGTGCGATGCTCAGTGAATAGGGCTAGCATGTAGTGTTTCCCAGATACTGCCACACCCATCCTCAGCTATCTTTCTTCCACAAGCAGAAGCGGGATTCATCTGTAAACAATACCTGATGCCATTCAATGGTACAGTTGTCATGACGATGACTACACAAGGCATGCAGTCCCATATCAAGCAGTTAATGGCACCCCAGTTGTCATGCATGTGGCCTGTCTTCATTCCTGTTGTATATGGTTTGGGTGGACAAAGATGCACCCATTGACGGCGACTGGTGGCTTTGGATGTCGTGCCATGGCAAATTGTTCCAATGGGTGTTTTGACAAAGTTGCTGATCTGTGCACTCTGTCTTGTGACAGTGCAATTCACTCCACTTTGGCATATTTGAGTGTTCCTACATCCATCATGTCACATATTGCTGGATGGTACTCATGTCGTGCCCAACACACGATAACTGTGCGTATTAACAAACCAAAATCATGCAGCTCCAGGATATGGTCTTGTTCCCCAGCCATTAACTGATGGTATTCAGCTCACTGTCATCTATGAGGCATTTTCTATGATTCTTTGAAAGTTTGACTGCCACAAGCAATTGCCAGTAGCATTTAACACCCAAACTGCCTGCTGGTCTTTATAGCCCAAAACTGGATAGCACATGACCTGTTGCTTATACAAACTTAATCATTTGGATATCAATGTCACCTACCAGTCCTACAGTTTGCATTTTTTTGTGGTATTACCATTTAACTTTTGAGGAGTTTAAATTGATATCATTATCATATATGAGTTTAAATCATTAAACCAGGTAATAAATTATACTATTAAAGTTAATATAGTATTTTAATACTTTTTAGGTCAACCTCCTCCAGTCCCTGCCAGAGATGTTTCTGCAGCACATCATCAACCAAGTCCCGTACCATCAACACGGGCGGCTGCACCGGCATTACCAATGCGAAATGCTGCTCCACCACCACCTGTTCCACCCGTACCTCCAAACAGAGGTCCCGCCATACCCCCACCACTTCCGCCAAGCAATAAACCTACTTCGTTATTAATTTCAAATACTACTCAACCCCCACTACCTCCAACATCCATGCGTGTCCCACCTCCTCTTCCTCCCACTCCGCCAGTACCCTCAGCACCCACTTCTGCTCCTCCACCTCCACCGCCACCACCGCCTCCTCCACCACCGCCGCCTCCTCCTCCTCCAGATACCTGTCCTTCAGCTCAGAATAATGTAAATAATAGCAAAAGTAGTTTTCCAATTTCAGATGCTAGATCAGCTCTTTTAGAAGGTATTAGAAAAGGTGTTGCATTAAATGTAAGTATATATTAAAAAAATTCATTCGTTTTAATTTTGTTATAATCTTAATTCTAACATAGCATAAATATTTTAAAAATTTATTTATTGGGTTGTTTGGAAAGTACTTTTGTTGTTTTTACCACTAGACGGATTAGTCATATTTTTTTCGTCATTTTCATTCTAAACCATATTATCATTATATATTTTGACAGATAGCATTTTAAGGCTTATTTGTAAAAAGTTTTGTTTGATTTTGTGCAGTTTTTATTTTTTGTGTCCCATCAAATATGGAAGATCAAAAGCAGCATTTTTGTCATATTTTGCTCTTTTATTACCGAAAAGGTAAGAATGCTGTTCAAGCGAGAAAAAATGGTGTGAAATATATGGAGAAGATGTATTGGCAGAATGACAGTGCCAAAACTAGTTTACAAAATTTTGTTTTGGCAATTTCAATATTGAAAATGCACCACGTTCTTGATGGCAAGTTGAAGCCAGTGAAAACAAAATAAAGGTACTGATTGAAGCAAACTGCTGAAAAGCAACACATGAAATCACTAAGAGATTAAATTTGTCAAAATGAACTGTTTATGATTACTTGAAACAAATTGGTTTCATTTCAAAGCTTGATATATGGGTTCCACATGTTCTTAAAGAGAGATGCTCTCTTTGGTGGGATTCGAAAGTGTACTGCCATCGAGTAAACAAATTAATATCGTCAAACAGAAAAGGCGGCCAGAATTGATCAACAAAACAGGTGTAGTGTTTTACCACGATAATGTCAAATTTCACACAGGTTTGGTAACTCGTCAGAAACTGTTATAACTTAGATGGGACGCGCTATCGCACCAACCATATTCGCCAGATCGAGCACACTCAGATTATTACTTGTTCCAGTTTATACAAATTTTTTTTAACTGTAAGATATTTACTTGAAATGACAATGTCAAAAATCTTGGATCAGTTTTTTGTAAGCAATGATCAAAACTTTTATGAATGTAAAATCATGCTACTACCAGAAACAATGACAACAGGTATTTGACCAAAATGGTCAATATATAATTTAATAAAATATTTATTTATTATAAAAATATTGTGTTTTTTTCCATGGAAAAAATACGAAATTACTTTCCGAACAACCCAATATATTCCAAATACTTCAGAATAATTCAATGAATAACTTTTTCTTGTTTTTGTTAAATAACTGAAAATGAATTCCAATAGTTAAATTGAATTAGATCTCATTGTGTAATATAAAGTATATTTTTCTTGTAATAATTTTTGAAATAAGTTGATTGTTCAAATATGTGAACAATAAATTATTAAAGGATTAATGAACAAAATGTACAGTCCCTAGCATATTATACGAACATTTTCAAAATAATGTCATAGTGATGTACAATTTATTATTATAAACTTATTTTGATAGTTGGAATCTATTAACATATTATGGAAAAGTTTTTTATTTTGAACGATTGATTATTACAAAGGACTGATCCTTTTTGAGAAAGATAACAATTCAGACCAATTTTAAAATATGCCCAAAATATAGTTGTGCACCATTATTATATTAAATAAGAAAACTGAAAGAGTGTGTGCTTTACCATTCTCTTTGTAATCTATACTTTTATCAATATATTTCATGTTTTTCATGAACTCAAAGCACATTTAACAAGATAGAGATATTACATAGAAAATATATAAATGAAATCCTTCAGTACATTGTACATTGGAAATTGAATAGTTTTATCTAACATGTTATTTAATTTGATTAATATGTTTTTAACCTGAAACTTCTTTATTATTCAAAGGAAAGGAAAATTTATTTCTGGTGTTCAATAATTTGTTTTACTGTTGTTTCATTGAATTCCAATTTAATTCTTTCATTGCAGTAAAATATTTAAAGTTTTATGCATATTTTGTAAATGGATCAAATAACTGAATACATCCTGAAATTTAAGATAATATTAAAGGAATAATATCACATTATTATAATGTTAAAACACAAACAAAATTTATGCATTGCAATCAGCTTATTCTTGAAATATTTAAGAATAGCTTAAAATAAATACAAAAAATTGAAGTTTGATATAAAATTACATTCATAATTTTCTGGGTTAGTGTATAAAGAATGAAAATTAACATTACAGCGTCATGGAACTTTTAAAAATATATATTTTATTTCAAAGAGTATTGATATGTATTCTAACTCCTTGATAATACAAAGAATTGCAGTACAACACATTTTAATAGATTAAGACTTCTTATTACTTCTTAATCTGTTAAATAAGTTCAATACATTCAATTTTTTTTTCATCAAGGAGACAAAATATGTCTCAGTACTCACTTCAGCTAAGTAGGAAAGAAAAACACAGAACCAGTTAAATGTCTGTTAATAGATGAACAATTTATGTTTTTTAAAACTAGTACTAAATGAATCTTTTCTATGAGTATTTTTCATATTTTTTTAATAAAAGTTAATATTGTTTTTGAAAAAATTCTTTTTTCAAAAGAATTAAAAAAAGATTTTTAATGGAATGGATATAAAATTAATTAATTAATTTAACATAAGACTAGTGAAACTCGCATTTTTTTTCTTTCCCAATATCCATATTAAATCAGAGAGAAAGATTTAAAAAAAAAAAAAGCTATTTCATTCTTTTCCTTTATAAACAGAAATGCTGATTGAACTGATTGAAGAAAATATTAATGTGATTTTTGATACTTTCTAAAGATTGAAATTGTATATAATTTAAATTATTCTGCAACAAACAAAAAAGATGATAGTCTGAGGGAACAATATATGGAGAATATGGAGGGTGACTCAAAACATCCCAGTTAGTCTAGAAGTTCTTGGTGCACATTCAATATGTGCAACCTTGCATTATAATGATGGAATACCACTCCCCATCAATTCTAAGTTCCAGACTTTGTGATGTGCTACAGCCTTCAGTTCATCCAGTTGGAGACAATATGTATTGGAATTAATTGTTTGGTTGTTGTTTAAAAGCTTGTAATAAAGAACCCCTTTCCAATCCCACCAAACTGAAATCATTACTTTTTCTGGATGCAAACCAGCTTTTATCTGGCTTACTCTAAAATCTCTTGCATCAAATATTGTTGTAAATAATCCATTTTTTCATCACCTGTTATTAATCACTTTAAAATTGGATCATTTTCATTGCATTTTAAAAGTGAATCACAAACAAACATGCTCAATAAGGTTTCATTCATTTAACTGATGGGGAATCCAAACATAACAGGAAGTGTTTCCAAGAATAGTCAAATGTCTGACAACAGATGTTTGGGATGTTTTTAAGGTGTCTGCTCTCTCTCGTGTTGTTCTATGCTGATCATTTTGCAAACCAATTCTGGCATGTTCAATCAGTAACCGCATCTTCCCCATATACAGCACATATCTTCTTTTGAGTTTTTATTGCATTTTTTCCTTTTTGAAATTAAGAAGGTACATTTTCAACATCTCATGCTCTATTATCTTCCATTTTAATGTTTGTTTCTTAAAAAATAACTGTAATTAGACTTATGTATTAAATATGCAAATATTCATAATTCCAACCTAGAGAAGTTAAAACTTGATCAACATGACAGAGATGACACAAACAAGTGATTATGTAAATACCTGAACAAACTTTCGGTTCAACCCTATATTTTAATATTACTGGTATAAATCCACAATTATTCTCTTTGCAATGAGAGAACCATGGAGACTGATATTTTAACCAAATGGCTGTTTCATGCTCCTTCATTCTTGCTCCCAATGTTTGTTTAGTTTCTCCTAACCCTTCCAGAAACTTTTTTATCTCCAGTAAGGTACTATATACAGGTAACCCCCATATAACATGGGAGTTACATTCCAAAAATTAAAAAACATGCTGTTAAATTCTTATTTAAATGGTTTTATTATTCATTTTTTTTTCATAGGTAAAATACTTATTTATTATTTGAGTAAATATTTTACCAGAGGATTATTCATCCTATATGATGATCTCAGCATGAGCATCATCAACTGTAACGGTTTTTAGGTGTGTTCGTTAATAGTGATTGCTCTGCAATCGGAGTGCGCCGCTGTTTGTAGGCATTTAGGAATGATGGTGAAAGAAAGATGGTGGCACCTGCATTATCAATAGTATCGTGATGGAGGAATCTATAATTCTAAAATGAGCTTTTAGAGGCAAAAGAAGGGTCCCAATTGTAAAATTTAAGCATTAAATGAATTATTTGTTGAAAGAGCATTCAAAGTAGCCACGAAAACAATTAGAATGCTCGTGCTGGGTTACGCGGAGGTATAAAAGAACACACCCTTTATTACATTTCATGTTGTACAAGGGTTTTACCCAATTCTCAAACCATGTTAGAGTGAATCTGTGCTATAGAAGTGCCGTCTTATACAGGGGTTACCTGTATTTAGATGCAAGAACAAACGTTTTCAAATCTCTATTGAGATCTGCTTCAGGTTCAATGTTGTTATAACTTTGGAAAGCCCAGTGTTCAAATTTTAAACTGCCAATTAATCAGTTAGTTTCTCCTATATGATACATTTCTTCACTACAAGTACAATTTAACTTATACACACCTGAAAAATTTACATTTTGCAATTTAATTTGATCATCATATATTAAAATTCACTTTATTCTTTAACTTTGCAGCTATATCAAATTAAAAATTTTTTTATTTGTTTTAAATATACCCTGTATATAAGGAAAATATATATATTAATATTTATCATCCTGTTAATATGAAAACACTTGCAGGCAAGATTTATATTACAAATAGCTATTTGTGTAATACTTTATTAGCAATAGAATAATAATTAAAAGATTTATCGTGGATTATTACATTCGGATTTGTAACTTTTTATAATTGCTGCAAAAGATACTCCACTCAAATTGTATCTGAAGAGGAAGCTTCTCACTTTTGAAATGTATAACAATGCCAAATAAATAAAGCTTCCAAAGTTTTTAAGATGTATTCACACCAACCTAAATATTTAATTATTATAACAGCTAGAGCCATATTAAATTTGAGCTGTCTTAAGGCTAGTTATTAGTGATTGATTAAAAAACATAGTTTGGTTTAAAGGTAAGTGATTAGGCCACCATCTTAACTTAATTTATAATTATTAAATATAAGACAGTTTAAAAGATTTTGGTAAAAAAAAATATTGATCCAGAGTGGGGGCTTCAACCAACAGCTTCTATTTACCTATTATGTGCACTATAAATTACTATTCAGACCTGGTAGTGGGACCAGTTTTACAGGAATATCACTTAGACATGTAATCACATGAAAACAGTTGTTGCATTGATATAATACCATAGATACGTGGTTCTCGTTAGAGATGTACCCATTAATAGTTTGCTAATTGTTAATCATTTGCTAATAAGTTCCTCCAATAATCATTCCATTGGAAAAAACATTAATAACTTTAAATTTAAAAAGTAGTAAATTATTATAAAGTAAAAATGACTGATGTTTAAAGAAATGATAATTATCAATAATAATGTTTCAAAATAATTGTGGTGACACATTCAGTTTCATTAAATGTTATTTTATTAATTACATTGCATTGCAGTAATTGTGACATAAATCAGTTAATTTATCAGTTATTAATGAAAAAATGTGACTGCCAGAAATAGCATTTATTGCTCAGAATGGCATCAGTATAGAACTGCTAAGAAACATATTAATTCAAAATGTTATTTTGAATTAATACCAAGAAACTTATTATAATCAAAATTATCACAGTAAATTAAGTTATTAGTAAATTATCACAGTACAATCTTCAAATGAAATTGTCCAATGTTTAGTTTGGTTTCAGTTGGACACCAGACAAGACTCATAAAACAAGGCAGTTTAGCTCAAATTTGGACAGTTGGCAACCCTAGCTATAATGGGTGAGTTTGGTTAATTATATTAGTCACTCAAGAATAGAAAATGATCTGCCTGGGCATTAAGGGAACTGAGGAAGATAGCGTGCATAGTGTCCAAGCATTTTAAATTTAAGAATCCCACATAGTTGATGAATGTAATTATTTATGTGTCAGTTGTGTCAATCACATAGTCAATTATGCAGTTCTTCTTAGTTTAATTAAGCATCAGGGATGCAGCCCTGCTAGAATGCAATACTGACAGGATGTTAACTAAGCAAGAGACTGATTTCCCTTATTAATTTCCTTACAATCCATAATAAACATAATTTATTACAATACCATGCTGTTTGCTTGCTAGTACATTGAATAAACCAATAGGGATTTCAGTGTTTCTTGCTGACCAATAGTGACAGGAAAAAAAACAACAAAACAATCAGCCTTTTTTCTTTGTGTACAAATCAAATATCTGACGGGTGAATAGGGTTTGATGGACATTTTGCCCTTCCAGTGTCAGCAAATTTCACTGAATAATTAGCAGTCACACCACAAAAATATACCTATATACAGTGCATGCATGCATACATCTATTGGAGTATACAACAGTATAAAGAGGAGGCTTGAGAGAAGGGAGGAGGGGGCACTTTGATGAACTATCAAAATCAGCTTCCATGTCCCACACCCAAATGATGGTTTTGATCTGATTTATAAAACTAATATAATAGTAGTAACCTAATTTTATCAAGGATAATTTATGTAATTTAATTTTCAAAATTTTCATACAACTTTACACCATAAGTATAGTACATAAAATAAATAATTATTTATATACTGTATTTAATTGACAGGTACTAAGCAAAACCACAATTACAAATGGTTAAACTAAACTGAAAAAGGCTGTAAAAAATTAAATTAAAAGAAATTGAAATTTTGTCAGCTTTTTAAACATAAAGATTAATTAATAATTAATCGTAAGGTTAAACAATCCCGATTAATTAATCGTTCATCGTAAGGTTAAACAATCCCGATTAATTAATCGTTCATCGTTAATCGGCTAACTCGATAATCGTCTCATCTTTTGTTCTTGTGACTCTCAAGTACAGTACAATAACTTTAAGCTTTACCCCACCATGTTACACATATAGCTATATTCAAATCAGCCTCAGCAACTTTTAAAATTATTAATTAAATTTGTTAAATATAATAAATTGTAAGATGATTATTAAATTAAACAAGATGATGGTCTAACCTCCTACCTTTAGGCCAAATTGTATTAATCAATTGTTATCAATGCCTTACGATAGCTCGAATGTCATCCGGCCGTTGTTTTTGCTAAAATTTGTCATACGCTGGTTTAATTGCAAAGATTTAATGACTCATTCACGTATTGCACAATTCCTCAAGATATCAAACGAGACATTAAGATCGCAAATCTAAGTAACATTATATTCAAAGAAACCTCTGCTTGATAATTTTGAGAATTCTTTAGTCGTATATATGTAGTACTGAAGAGGGCCATTGGGTTTTTAAAATGCGTTGGTACAGAAAGAATTAAATACATTTTCCAAGCATGTCGGTGGACTTTGTCTAGCAGTTGGAAATTAAAAATTTATTTATCCTCGTGACAATTTTTACCATCTTCCACGTATCTGTAATGTTCATATCATTTTTCAAATATAAAAGATTGGAATGATGAACGCCATTTCCGGCGAATCCTTCAAAACATTAAATTAATAAAATAATAATAATTTTAAAAAATATATTCTAAACATTTTAATGTTTATTCTACAAAAGCACGTGGATGTCAACGAGGAGTCTGTTAAAGTATCATCGCCAAATGACAGAAGTGCACTTCTAGACGAAATACGTCAAGGCATAGAGCTCAAACCGGTAAGTGAAAAATATTCAACATAGAACGATCTGCCATTTTCTAAAAGTATTTTCAAATGCTAAGTTAATAATCATTTATATTTAACTCTGTGTTTTTTAAACGACAGTATTTGTCATTCGCGTGATGTAATTCGATTAAACTTTAAAAAAGGCGATTAAATCTGATGTCAAAACGTACAGTTTCAATAGTAATTATTAAGTGCCTAAAACACGTACTGTTTATCCAACTAATTTATCTCAATTATTAATTTAATAATGTCGAATATTTTATGATTTAGGTGTCTGAAGAAGTTAGGAATGCGCCCACTTCTGCTCCTTTAGAGGGACTAGCCGGAGCTTTGGCGCACGCTCTTCAAGAACGTGCTCGAGCTCTGCAAGAAACAGGCGAGTATTGTCTGATTTAATAAAGTTCGGTCAAACTCCACGAATATAAAGTCGAAGGTAGTTTTTTTATACTCTCTGCCCTGTGGGCACTAAGAGAGCTTCTTATAGCAGGCCCATTATTGATTCGGCCGGGCCCGCAATGGGGCGACCGGGTGGTGAAGGACGGGGCCCGACATATCCGAACGGACCACCCCCCGAAAATTTTCTGGGATTACTCGACCCGTCCGGATTCGATCCCAGGTCTTCCAGAGCGGTAGGCTTGACCGCTCGGCCATCCGGTTTCTGTCGAAGGTAGTTAAAAATTGTCACTTTGTTTAATAAACACTTTATAAAAAAAAAATTAATGGTCAACCGTCAGATGGAAAAGGTCACATTTTCTCCAGTTATTTCACCACCCTTTATCTTATTTAGATGGGTTTAAAAATAAATAAATTTGTGTATTGGTCCAAACAACAGTTTATTGAGATACAGTGGCTTAAGAAAGTATCGGACGGCCCGTTTTCTTGGATTTCAATGGAAACAGTTGGTTTTAATTTTAAATTTCGACGTTGACTCCGACTCGAAAAATTACATACACCTTTATATTCTGCGCTTCGCATGCAGTAACAATGCCGAACGACACCGGAAACCGGAAGTTAACGGTGGTTAGGAAACCTTCGATTAAAAATTTGTAGTTTTACGAAATAGTTCTCATTTTTTATCGCTTTAATAACAAATAACTGAATTATAATATTTAATATTGTATTTAGACGAAACAATTCAATTATTACGTTTTCATTAGCCGAAAATATACTTAAATTTTGAATGCGCTTAGAATGATGTAGTCGAGTAATTTATTTTGTGAACTGTAAAATACACAAAAATAAATTTAAGCAAGTTTGGGAAGGTCAAAGTAGAACTTTATATTTTGTATGTTGCAGACGATAGCGATTCGGAAAGCGACGAAGACGACGACGAATGGGAAGATTGATTTTAGGATTTCGAGTAAGGTTTGTAGGCGAGATCTGCCGTACTTAAAACTTTCGGCGGCCATCCGCCGTCAGTCTTCCCGTTTTTTCCCAGAGCGGGCAACGGACGAGTTGCCCTTACGTGCCAGAATCCATTTTTCTCCAACGAGAATTCGGAATAAGATTTCCAACATCGATTTGGGTTCGGATTTTTCGCTCTTTATACCAAAGCTACGATCGACGGACTCAAATATCACCTGTCCAAATTATATTTTGTGTGGATTCGGGTGGCAATTTATTGTTACGTTTTGTCAATGAACGGGAAATAAATTATGGCTTTCATTACAGTTGTATTCGATTGTTTTTATGCGTTACGAAAGTACGGCGTATAAAAATTTTTCCCTAGATCGACTCGATGGAAAATTTAATCCTAAGAACATACGCTACGTGCAGTTGGTATTTGTGTCCAACTTTCGTTCAGAATAGGGAACGTTAAGAAGGTAAGTATTGATTCACAAATTACCGTTCTGTTGTATCGAACTGTATTGTACGTACGAAACTCTCCACACTTTCTTCAAAAATAAATATTTTTATGTAAATAATTTGATTTTCGAGACAAGTGTTTTGAATTTTGTACAGTGCGCGTGTTCTTTCCAAAAGGGGAACATAACAGTTTGGAAATGCTGAGTGTGTGTCAAATTACTAACACGTTTGTATATGTCATATTAAATTCGCTATTGATAACGACTGTTAATATATAATCTAACTGTAAGTAATATTACATTTTTTGAAATTGATATCTGTCGTCGTAACATTTTTGAATGAAGATGATTGTTGGCACAATAATACGCTTATTTTAAATGGTAAATTCAACGCATTGAAAATTTAGTTGTAAATATAACGAGTTTGTTTTTGGTATTAAAAAAAGCAAATATTTATTCATTCTTCTTGAAATAAATATCTACTTAAAGTAATTTTAAGTTTTAATTTTATTAGTTTAAAAGAGGAATAAAGATAGTGTTGTTAAACGTTTTACGTTAAAGTAGCCAAATTCTGTGATTATATAAAAGTAGCGAATTATTTAATTTATTTTAACCAAATTTTGTAATTATTTTACTAAATGATTCTCTTCATTCACTCGCATTTCGTCGAAATTCGTCTCTCTCCTTAATGCCGAATGTTTCACACTTTTTAGATAGGAAATAATTTGAGTATTCACGATTTAGAAACGTGACTAATACGAAATTGTATCCATTGATATTTACTCGTATTAATCATAAAAGAAGTATGTGGAGATTGCATACTACACGAAGATGACAATAATAACAATCTTTTTAACGTTATAATTTTGTTAGGATTGCGGTACTTTTTGGTAGAAATAGTTTTCTATATTTTGTCAGTACTTTAAAAAGTAACCCGAGGAGAATACTGTGGATAAGATATACTCGAAAGATAGTTGCATCGCCATAGTTTCCAAAATTGTGTTTATTTTTCCCTTCGTGCGGAGTAAAATTTAAAAAGGAGAAGGGCATTTCTCGGCCGGTGATAATTCTAATTATTTGTTTCGGTGCGTGTTAATACACAATTTATATCGAGTATTTTAAGTGTAAATACGATTAATAATTCTATAAAAATCATTTATAACTTATAACGACGACAATCGGTGCAATAGATTGAATTTGCAACCGGCAATTGAAGTCGCGGGCGTATTTTAAGTCGAATAAGAAGCTTCGAAATTTTAGATGTTTACGAAAAAGCTTCTGTTAAATTAAAATTAAATACAAAACCTATCAGAAAATTAAAAACTCGGTTTTCTACAATCAAATAATCATTGGGCCGCAATTTGAAAAAATTGTAGACCTATAAATTTCCACCGTCGCTGTCCGTCCTTAATCTCGAGAACGGAGTTAGATAGACGAAAGACGGAATCAGATATGGAAACCGCAGGGGCGGGAGGCCCCGACTAACTATATAAGAACGTCCGATGCAAACCGGAAGTCACGTTATTTCAATTTACAACTTTTCTCCGAAAGGAGTTAATAGACGACCGGCACCACTCTATCGTTAAAGGAAAAGTACGGGGGCAAGCCACTGTTAATTTGAGGTGGAGGGCATATATTATAAATGCAAAATATGATTAAAACCTGCAACCCGGCACGGTGACCGCGTGGCAATAAATAATTGCCGGTTTATAATTAAATGTTCCGAACGAGAAAATTTGTATAATCGAAAGATAAAATAAAATGCTATTTTCATTTTCGTCGACTTATTTCTCCGAACAAAGTGCTAGCGCCAGAACGGGCGGATAATATTGTCGTACGAAATAAGTGTTATAGGCGGAAGAATATAGAGTTGTGTTTGTGTAGTCTGTTCGAAAATAGGTAAACACGGTATTATTTGTTTGAGTTCGTATTGTCTCGTTCGATGTTAAGGGAGAGCCGAGAAAAGCCCGTCGGGCCGGGTTCTTTTCCTTATAAACTCGTAAAAATATAAGAAGGCGTGATTTGTTTCGTTCCGTCGTTTTCCGTTAATTTTTTATTATAAAAGATCTGCCCGACGATATCGGAATGGAGTAAATACGAACCACTTAATAATTTAACAAAATTTAGTAGTCGCGTGGTATTTTCGGCTAAGAACAATAATCGGACAGTCTACCTTCCAATTATAAGCTTTGTTACGAAAATACCCTAGGACGAGGAATAAGCCACGTAATAGGTCCAGATTAATTCTTTAACCCGACCCATTGATATAACGAACGTTTAGAATTTGATGCGGGTGAAATATTTGCGGCCTTCGTTTAGAAAATGATTTACCATTTCCCGTAAGTCGGCATCTTCCGTATTACGGCCGGTCGGGCCTCCCCAATGTCAACCGGCGAACATCGTAGGGATTTTTCTATTGTTACCGGAAACAAAATGTTTTTACGTTGTTTTACGGCTAGGGAGCGTTGTTGGATACAGAAAAATGGCTAATTGATAGAATCGGAAACAAATTCGGTACGGATCGTCGGTGATAAAATGGGATTAAAGGCGAGGTGGAAAGTTTCGAAATTACACGGGCGAACACTACCATTTTGAAATTCGGTGGACCGGGAATTATTTTTTCGCCTGGCTTTTCCCGTCGAAAACGTTCGAAAAATGCCCGGCTAACGTTCCGTGGTAGTTCTATTTGCAACGTTTCGGACTTTCTTCCGTGGATTAAGGATTTTAAATTCGTTTTGCTCGATTTTCAAATTTCACTGAACTCGAAACACGAAAATGGAGGGTCCAAAAAAATATTTTTAAGCGAAATGCTTAACCGTTGCATTATTTATCATTAATTTACCGCCACTATAATCGATTGATTAATAGGACTTACGGAACCCCCGTGGAAAAAAGCGGAGATTTTATTACTCTCCGGGTTTAAAGAAAACTTCGTTTGTCCCGTGGCGGACGTTGCGCAAAGTTGCCCGGGGCATTCTACAAAATTTTGCAATTTTTGATAAAAACTTAAATGTACTGCGACATATTTACTGGTAGACAATTTCGTGCTTAGTATTTTATTCGATACAATTAATTAACCTATTCCCGGGTTCCCCACAGTAATTGATTATCGACTTTCGACATATCTTCGCCAATACTCCGAGTAAAAAGGTGTGCCAGTGGTTCCCCACCTGGTGGGAAAGACGGAGAATCGTCGCCGTAGACATAAAACCCGTGTTTTTGCACCGGAGGTTCGGTAGGTACGGTAAGTCCTATTAATAGATGACAGTAGTAGTAAACTAATAATAAATAGTAATGGGTCGTGCCGTTTCCATTAACCTGGTAATTTAACTTCGGGACGTTTATTGTGGCAGTTAGAACAATTTTAATAATATAAAGCGGACCGGTAATCAGTGCCGTAACTAGCCATTCCCGTGCCCCGTGCAAGAACTCGCATTTAGGCCCCTTAATTAATTAGGTTTGGGAAAATAATAAAACAAACACGCATTTTGGGACCCTCTTCCAAATGGGCCCTGTTGCACCTGCCTAGTTACGGCACTGCCGGTAATTATACGCTGCTACGCATTATGCGCATTTAAAACTTTCGGGCTCGTTCGGAGTTACTTTACGTAACGAAGTACAGTACGTACGCTAACTGTAGATCGCCGTTTAAACGGGGCCGGCTGGTGAAACATTGGGACGATGTCCGATTTCCCCTTCCGGTGTTTTGTCAATCTTTACCTTCGGACGCTCCGAACCAAAAAACAAAGCCATCCCCGCGGAGTATTTATTTCGTTTAACGTATCGTGGCGGGATAACCATTAAGAAACGAAATTCGGCACGGCGGCTGGTATATAAGGGGCCAGTGGCGTAGCGTAGTGGGGGCGGAAAAATTTCACAATAATAATTATATCTTGTAAAAATTTGAACCATTCTATTCTATATTTGCGTCGCGCCTACGATAGCGCTATCGTCCGGACAGTCCGGGAATCGACTCACCGTCCGGGTGAACTAGTAATTTCATCCGGGGATATCCCGCGCAACCTGTTGACTTTTTTTTTCTTTTTACTTGTACGATCCATTCGTACTCATATACACCTTCACTATCCAATAGAGTTATTTTAAACAGGTCGCTGCATTAGCACGGAATTTTTCATTACTTATTCTGTGACGAAACTGAATTTTAGTCTTTTAAATTGAGATACCTAAATAGGGGGCGAAATTTTCCTCCGCCCCGGGCGGCTGACACTCACGCTACGCCACTGTAAGGGGCACGGGCGATATTGAATTTCGGCATTAAAAGTCGGGTTCCGACTTAACCGAGATTTTTCTGGTTGCTAACATTTACGATAATTTTTTATAATATAAAACTCGTCTCTACCCTCAAAATTAAGTTTTTTGCCATTTTAAAATAAATAATAATATAAAAGTTACTTTTAACAAAATCACCTAACGGGACGAATATCGGGTGCCGAAACTTTTTTAAAGCCAATGGCGCGCGATAGCGGATCGGCCGGAACCCAGGACCGGAAGATTAAAAATATTGAATAATTAACCCAACCTTTCGTCCACCTCCCGCCCGTGGGGTGGTGGGAAAACGGCCGTAATCCTTCGCTAACACCGTTTTCGTTTAGCTTTCGCCTGGCGTAAAAGCGATTTTCGCGAGTGGAAGCGAACTTTTCGCGTTGCCTAAAGCGTCGGAGCGTTTGAAGAATTCCGGTCGATCGGACGGCCCGCAAAATATTTGCTGACGGTTCGTCGTTTCGGCGCGCATCCCGTTCGACGTAAATAAACTTTGGGAAAAGCCGGAATCGCCTGCCGCCGATCGATTACGAATGATTAATTGCCACCGTTAACTGCATTTACCGAACTTTTCGAAGCTTCCTGGACAAAATCCTTTTCTAACCCTTTCGGTCACGCCCGTTCCGCGCCTTTATAAATCCATTTTGTCTAACGAAATCTCCGTGGTTTTTCTGAATTCCGTAAGAATTTCGTCCGCGCCCTTTCTGATTAAAAAAAAAAAAAACAAATATACAAAGTAACCGTCGTTAGCCACCCACCGTAAGCAATGGCGGATTACCCAATAGGCGCGCCTTGGGCCTGGTCGTCACAAGGGTCCTCAAAAACTACGTTGCAAAAAGGTAATATGCCTCTAAGACTTTAGTAAACGTTTAAAACTTATAAAGAAAACTTGTTATTATTTGTGAACAAAATTGTGCCTAGGGCCTCAAAGGAATATAATCCGTTACTGCCTACCAGAGTAAAAAACGTGCGCGTAGAATGCGCACTGTAGGGTATAGAAATAGCGAAAATATTTAGAGGGGCCACAAAATCGAATCTTGCCTGGGGGCCTCTCGAGTGCTAAATCCGCCACTGGCCGTAAGTAAAAGGGCCTCTTTCCACCTCCGGTCCCGGAAAATGCCGGAAGTGGAAACCGGTCCGTAAATCCGGACGGGGAGGAAATTTATCCTCCCATTTGTACCCCGACCACGTTTGGCCAAATCCTCTTCCGGAACGGAATTTCGGCCGTCGAATTGCCCCTCTCTCCGTAGTCCCAACCCATGTGTCCCGGCTTTCTGTTTCTAATCCGGTCCGAAAGAGGGCGCCTCTGGTCGAAGCGCCGCATCTAGTCTTCCGTTCGTAACTATTAGAGGAATTTTTCGGTCCTACTTTTACCGCGCCACACTCCATCGGTAATTTTGAAGCCGGCAAAACTCCGTCGACCCGGGTAAAATTTATTAACCCCTGGTTCGTTCCACTTAAAACCAGCACTTTTTAACGTAACGGAGAGTATTTAATTGCGTGTGCGGAATGCGTAGAGTGGAAAAAGGAAGAAAGGTGATTGTCACCGTTATCGAACGCATCGGATAACCGGGACAATCTTCCTTCTTTTTAATATTCGCCCGACGAAAATGCGATCTGTGACGGTGCGGCTACCTCGTACAATAGTTTGGGAGTCGTTCCGAGACGCGGCATCCGGTATCCAACGCGTTCCTGCGTCTTCGTCGACTCGAAAACAAACAATAATTTCACTCCGCACATTTTCCCCTTTGATTTTCCTTGTCCTATTTAACTCGTTTTATTTTCCATCGCTCCGTTCAGAAAATTCTCCGCCAGAAAAGTTTACTTCCTTTCCTTTCCCACCCCCCTGCAATTTATAAGTTTCCCTAGCCTAGTGGCGTATTCGAGTATTTTATTTTTTTTGTACGGGTGGAATTCTAGAAAATTATCCTTCGAGGTATTGCGCCTAACACAGTAAAACAAATAACACAGAAAATGTAAATAACAACGGATGACGCTTTGTTTGGACGCGGTTATTGTCACTTAAGTCTAAACGCGAGACGTGATCGGGTCCTTTCTGGCCACCCGCGGACGAAGGGGTGACGCGGGACCGGCTCCTTCCTCCGGAACTCCTCCGACGTATTTCTGCCGGTTCCGGTTTCGTTTATTAACGAAATATTATTTGAAGTGTTACGGTGACGAACGGAAATTCTATCCTCTTCCAAATACGTTTATAAGTAGATCGCGCGGCTTTTCTAGACCAAGACCGAATCGTACGGTTTCTAAAATCCCTTTCGAGTCGCGTATCCCAAAACCCGGGGAGAAAAATATAAATTCGTCTTCGACCCCGCGTAAATTTGCCAGATTTTCCAATTTATTGGCGGAGTTACGTGTCCTACGCTTTCTGTTACGCAAAATTACTGGTATAATTATAAATTGCCGACGTCGTGCGGATAATTAGCCACTAAAATCTAATAGAGTGGTCGGAGTTTGCGGCGCAAAAAAGACATCTCGGCTCGGAGGTGTCGTGCCCTAACCTTCGTCGGATGGCCCAAATATCCGTAGGAAACACCCGAAGAAGACAATTGCACTCTTCTTTTTTCTGCGCTGCTTAATTATAGACGGATCGAGGCAAGTTTTTCTGTATCGAATGAGTTCGATGTCTACCGGAATTCTTTCTCCGAGATTCTCGCCCGGTTAATAATAGACGAACGTCGAAAAGAACACGTAAACGACAAACGTCGTCGTTGTTGTTGGCTGCGTACGGGAGAACTTTTTCGTCCCGTCCGACCCTTTCGGGTCCCGCTTTTCCGCAAATCGCGTAATCGGTAATTTTCGTATCGGAGCGCCGTGCTTTTTACCTTCCCGTTTACATAATCGATACAAATCTGTTTATTGATTCGCCGGAATATTTACACGTTAAACGCCAACGACACGTACGTTTGTAATTTCCACGGGCGCAGGCGCGTGGGGTGTCGATCTCGCCACCGAGATTACCACTTCCGGGTGACCGACGGATTTCCGTCTGTTCTTCGCCCTTCGCCGACGGGAAGGACGAGACCTCCGGATGGCGAAGGAAAAAAGAGCTGGGTCGAGCCAATTTTCGGCTCTCGGAGGGGTTCCGCGCGCCGGAAGCCGAGGGACCGGGTTCGAATTTCCCGGGCAAAAAGGTAAATAAACGGAAGCGGCGACCGCACCGTCGTTTCCGTCTTGATCTTAGACGGAGCGGCGCGGCGGCGGGCGCCGACGGAAGGAGAGGGTGGGCGCCGTTCCGAATCGATTACGCCGGGCTTTATGTAAAACGACGCTAACGGAAGCGTTTAAAGAGCCGGTTTCAATCGAGGCAGCGGACATCCGGCCGGGGAGCCTACGCCCACCGACTCCGACCCGGATGCGACACCCACCCTCTGCTCGGCGGTGGCGCCGCGCGCTGGCCGTCCGACAGAAGGCCGGGCCCGCCGACCCGGCGCGCGGGCCCACCTTTCTTCGGCCGCGCGGACAAGATGCGTTTTTGAAAGTCCAAGTGGCGGAAACGAAGCTCGCGCTCTACTTCTCCGTCTCGCCTAAATTGCGATGACCTTAATTGGTATCATCGCCGCTTCCTCCGGCGATACTGACCTTGATGCGTTCCGAAGCCGCGGCTCCGTCCGCGGCGCGCCGGCGCGACCGCCACCGCCGGTCGTTCTCCCACCCACCGGCGTGCCCGATTTTCTCTTTCCCCCGGGTCTTTGGCTCCCGTCCGTCGACTTTCCTCGCGCGCCGAGAGAAATTTTTTCCCGAAATTTCTCTCGGCCCGCCTCTACCCCTCGTCCGCCGCACCGTCTCTGGAGTCGGCCCGCGTACGCCGAACCGCGCGGCCCGAACCCTCTCCGGAACGGTCCGCCGAATTAGCGGGGTTTTCGCCCTAAAACCGGGCCGGCGAAACTCGCGCGCGCGGAAAGTAGAGGTCGAGTTCCCGGTAAGAGTGGCATTTTGACGTCACCGTCGCGCGCTGATTCCCGTTCACCGACGTCACCGTTAGCACGTGCTCCGAGCGGTAGCCAATGAGAGACGACCAGTTTCTAAAGACCAGGAGACTGGCGAAGGCACGTGCTAGAATGGACTCGGAGCCGCGACTGTCAAAGGTCTATTTGTTCGTCTGACTGCGACAAATGCGCCAGCGCTGGTTTCTCCCCGGCATCGAAGCTCCCGGGATTCTCGCTCCGTAAGTATTTCGGCGCTGCAACCGCCGCGCGTCGCCGTCGGCCGTCCGGCGGGCGCCGCTCTTCCCTTCCCGGAAAGCGCCGTCCGCTTTCTGCGCAGTTATCGGGCTCGGCGCCGGGCCGAGCGCGCGCCGGAGCGGGATAGATCGGCGCCGTCGGTCGAACGAACTTGGGCGTTCACCTTGTCGTCGCCTGGCATTGAAATCAACGGTGCTTGGCGCCGTTCCGCTCGCTCGCGCGCCGTTGCCGGAGAAAAACGCTGGAAACAATTTGGGTTGCACAGTGGCTAGAAATGTGGGACGAGCGCTCTAGGTCAGTCGACGTCTTCTGCCTGCCGCTTTTTCGTCCTGCCTGGACGCCGCGCCGCGGTCTCCGTCGCGCGCGTCCTCTTCGTATCTGTGTCACCGGCGGTGCGTCGTCCCGAGGTCGACACACTCGTCCCGGGTCCTCTTTCGGATCCGGGACTCTCGCCTCCGTGGTCGCGCCGCGCCGCGCCGGCGCAGGACGGAATTTGGAACGTCGGGCCGACGACGCGCGGTTCGTACCTTGAACTTGGCCGACCGGTTTCGAATTAACAGCCGTCTGTTTAAAGGTAATTCGTCTCCCGTTTCCTCGCGTTTCTATCGTTCGAACTGACCGACGCCGTGGCGCGCCGCGCCGAGCGTCTGTCTTCTTCGGAAGTAGATTGGCGGCCGGAAGGGAAAATGCCCTCTGTCGGCGGGCCCGCCAACGACCGGCGCGGGAAGGCCCGGGGCCCTTCCCGCGGCGGACGAGGAAGCGAATTTGGGCCAACAACCCGCGGTGCGACGAACCGCAATTGTCACACGATCTCTGGATGTCGGCGTACTTTCGGGAGCGACGGGGAAACGTCCGATTTTAATTAGTTATTCCGCGATTCGAGCGCCAACCTCGCTTCCAAGTTTATAAACACGCTCAGGTTGAACGACCCCCGCGACGGTTGTGTGGAAGGTCCTTGACACGGATCTTGGCCCACCGAGAGGCCTCCGACGGCGGTGACGTGCTCTGACGTCACACTCGCCTACCGAAGAAACTTCGACTTCCCCTCGGCCGCTTTTTTCCGTTTCTCGTAAAGGCGTTTCTCCCACTTGGACCTTAACTGGCGCATCCGCCAGCAGATGCGCGCGCGATTTTGGATCTTTGCCGACCGGAAACGGAAGGCCCGTTCCGCCCGAGGAGTCGCCGAGTAAAAGGTCTGTTGGCGCTGGTTAAATCGCTAATCAGAAGAGGGAAGAGGCCCGCGCGTGCGACGGGAGACGAATTAAACCTCGACTCGGGTAACGAAGATTTCTTGCTTCTCGCGCGCGGGCGAAAGCAATAACTGGAGGGGCCAGCGGTTTGCGTTGTCGGGCCTGACGCTCCGGACACTTTTTCGCCGGTGGCCAGCGCGCGCGCGCGTAAGAAAAGCGCGACGTAATCCAATAGATGCGGAGCGAGCGATTGAGGAAATGGTGACGTTAACGTCCCTCTGTCCGGTTTGCCCGGACCGGGGTGAATTAACGGCACAGATTGAACATCCTTTAGTTTTAAACTTCCCCATCGGGACGGCTTCCGGTTTGGATAAATTAATTGCAGAGGCAGACATCCTGTTTCTCTCCCGGCGCAGTAGTAGCGTCGGATCGTCCGGGTGGCGGGAAGAGCGACAATGGAAATCCGGTGCGCGAGACGGACGCCCACCGCGCGCGATGCGAATGTTGCGTTGCGTGCTGCGTGGCCCGTCGCGGCGCGGGGGCGGGCGGGCCGCTTTTCTCGGGGGTGTAATTGGCCGAGCGGGGCGGCCGTCCCGCTCTTCACACGAAAGAGAAGTCGTAATGGAGGCGAAATGAGCCATTTCCGGGAATAGCCGCATTACGGCCAATTAAACGGGGGTGAGCGAGTTAAAGGGTTGGGGCCTTCTTCCGTCACCGACGGCAATTAAACTATTGACGGCGAAGGACGACATCTTGTTTAGAGGTTCGGACGTGTTTTGCAACTCGACAGTTACGACGGCGGCCAGATAGCGCTACTTGTCGTCGCTCTCAAAGCGCCGTTTGTTTGGCTCTTTTTCTCTCCTCCCGCCATTGGCCGCTTTGCATAACACTGTAAATAGACACACTCGACCTCCGTTCGCCGTTTATCCCCGCAACTCCCGTTTTAATTTTGCTTTCTTATCTTCCAGATAATCCCAGACGACGCGCCTCCCGCCCATGGAACGCCTCTGACTTCAAACGGTAAGAACCTTTTGCTCTTCTGTCTCCGCAACCTGCCGTGGGGGTGTCGTATCTCCCCGCCTTCTCCACTTCCGGCGCTCGGCGGGCCGCGACGGAAGAAAACACAAACCGGATGCGACAGATGACGGAGCGGCGGTTGCGAAACCGCGCGCCGTAAATATTTTCTCCGCTACTTTTGCGAAAGGCGAACGATCGAGTTTTTCCGCCAAGAGGCGGCGCCTCCTCCCCTCCACATCCGATTTTGCCCGAGTGACCCGGCCGTGACCCGGATGCGAAGAAGAGCGGTCGGGCGCCGGGCGGTCGCTTCGTCCCTCTGGCCGCCACGCGACGTCCCCGCCGAATGGCGGCCGACGAAAGACGGTGCGACTCTCTTACTTTTCTTTTCTGTTTCGGAGTCGGTGGCTCCAACTAAGACCGAGAGTTTCGAAAATGTGCTAATTGGCCCCCTGTGCCGTCTAAATTCGAGTTTCATCCGGATCTCGGCCCGATTCGAAGAAAAGACGACGAGAATCGAAGCTCCGGAGCCGAGGTTAGTCGAGGCGAGAGGAGGGTGCCCGAAGCTGTTTCGTGGATCGGATGACCTCGAAGGTCGCGATAACTATTTCCTCTTCCGGCTCGGCGTAACGCGCGCTGGGTCGAGTCGACCTTCGAGCGCGGGACGAGTCGCGGCGCCTTGTGACCCGCCAACTCTAGCGCTTCCGGCTGCCGAGAGCCGAGTGCCGCTGGGAATCGGGCTGCGGGCCGCCGGGGAAAGAGTATGAGAAGCCAGGTTTTGCCGGCGGGAATGTGGGTCAGCGGTGATTTCCGGTGGTGGAAAGAATTTCCGCGCGGCGCCGGATGTGCCCGTACATCTGTTATCGACGAGAGTATTTACATATAATGCGGATATATAGAAACGGCGGCGCGAAGGTCTTCCTGTAACTGAATTTAATCCCCGATTCTATTTACCGGACACGCGTTACGACTTCCCGTCGATCGATGAATGTCCCATCCGGAGTGCTAAATTCGTCTCCGCTTTCATTTTCAGGTATGGAGACCAACATCACCCTGTGGCAGTTTCTGCTGGAGCTTCTGCTCAGCAACCAGTACAATCACATCATCACGTGGACCAACAGCGAAGGAGAGTTCAAGCTGATCAACGCCGAGGAAGTGGCCCGGTTGTGGGGCCTGAGAAAGAACAAGCTCAACATGAACTACGACAAACTGAGTCGCGCCCTCAGGTATTACTACGACAAAAACATTATCAAGAAGGTCTTGGGACAGAAGTTCGTCTACCGATTCGTCAGCTTTCCGGAAATCGTCAAAATGGAAAACAAGATCCCCTTCCACGTCAAAATGGAGAGCATCAGCAAGACGGGAGGGGTCTATCAGCGAACGCATCCCGGTGACGCTTTCGTTCTGACTCGACAGCCCCTGGCTTCGCCCGAAACGCCCACCGCGGACGACAAGGGTTCTCCGGAATCCCCGCTCAAGAGCAGAGAGCTCAAGAGGGCGCTGGCGGACGACGAATCGCTTCCCGCCAGTCCCACTTCCACTTGCAGTTCCAGCAAGCGCCCCAAGACGGACGGCGACAGCGATTCCTGCCCCTCTCCGGCTCCCTCCGTCTCGTCTTCGGGCTCCAAATCCAAGTGCAAACCTCCTCCCCTGTCGTCGGTCGGGTCCTCTTCCCTTCTGGGCCCCACCTCTTCCTCCTCGGTCTTTCCTCCTTCTCTTCAGACGCCCATCGTCACCTTCGCCAGCCCCTTCCTGGGCCAGAACAAGACCCCCATCATGACTCTGCCGTTGTGGAATCCGTTCGGACTGCGCAGTCCACGTTTCTCCGCCGGCCACTTCCAGTTTCCGTCTCCCTGTCCGGAGCTGGGCTTCGCGCCCTATCTGGGTCCCCCCTTCTCGCCTTTCGCCCCGCAGCTGCTGCTGTCGCCCACCAAGTCCATCCCGGTGCTGGAGTAAGGGAGCGGGAGGACTCACGACGGTAGAAGACGTCTCCTTCTACGTAAATCCACCAAAGGACCGTCCCGAGTCGGGATATAAACACCAGTCTTCCGTACTTGGCTCCACTCTTCCATCTATTCGGACACGTCGTAACGATGGCATTTTCCAAAGAGTTATTATCGAATATAGGCACACGTAGAGTGTTTTGTATACATAATTAGTGTATATAGTTCTTAGATATATATTAGAGAATATAGGACAACCTCGGTGGAACCACCTCCTTCCACTCCGCTCAATATGTGGTTTGACCACGTGCCAAGCGGTCGTCCCGATCGCTCGTTCTGTATCGATTCAAATCTTAGTATATTTTTTGTACAGCAATAAAATGATTCTACCATTTACCATACTCCGGACTCTTTCTTTATCTCCTTGCGCGCGCCCGAGGCGAAACTCGCTTTTTCGTTGTAAAAGTAAATAAATCAAACGGGTTATCGGGGTGAAAGGTGGCCTAACCCGTAAATGTTCCGTCTTTCTGGCGGATACGCGTCGGTAGAACATTAAACCCTTCGTTAATAAACTTTTGCAAATTACAAAGACGAACACGAACCGGTTAAAATAGCAATTCGGAATGACGAAATCTGATATTTTCGGCCAGGAACTTCGCGGTTATCCACAAAATTGCGTTCGTGTAGTGTTTTATTTTTTTCCTTTCTGACCGTCGAGTGGCGCCGTCGCCTCTCGGAAATCCGGTACCGAACCGGATTAGGAAGACTCGGCCTCCCTTAACCGGAAACGCCGGTCCCGGAACCGACGGATCTTCCCCCTCCGTTTACCAGGAAAAAAATTAACATTTCCACGTCACACCGGTTACTTCCGCGGTTAATTTTATGCAAAAAGCGACACCGAACGTAGGTAATGCAGTTTTTAATCGTCGTATCGTACGAATAATTGGTGTCGCCGCTGGGAGGCACCTGTCAAAGACAACCCGGCCGGGACCTCCCATCTCCAACAGGTGCTTTCCTTCTCTACCTTCCTTATTCCGTCCTTCCTTTCTTCCACGGTGACCGCCGCTTCCTAAAACCTAACTGCCCCCTCTCCGAGTTTACATAAATCGTAAACGTTGCTAAACATCGTTATCGGATCCTTCTCCGCTTCCGTTACCGAGTTTACGTAACGGGCGAGAAGCGGTGACGTCGGAGGCTTAATGGCGCGGACGTCACCGCCGGCCACCGACGATCCCGGATGGAAATGGTCTATTTAGAGGGGGGGACGTTTGACGTCGCATCCGCTAACAGAGCACGGTCCCGGTAACCACCGGATGGCAGACGTCGAAGGATTAGCGGTGGTCTCTCTTCTAATACTTCTACCCTTATCTTCGCGCGATTACGGAATTAATTCTAAGAAAACTAGTCCAAATTCTACTCGTCACTTCCGGTACTACGCCGGCCTCTGCCATCGTCCGATTGGTCGGACGATCGATTACGTGTGACTAATTACGCGACTTAATTATTCCGAGTGCGGTGTGGCCCGGGCGACGACGTAATTGCATTTTCCGTCCGTTTATTGGTGGCTACATCCTTAACGCTAATCTATTCGCGGACACGTAAAAATAATCGAATATTTACATTGGTGGTCGATGACGCAATGGCAATACTCGTAAGAAAAGTGTTTTTCGTTTCGAAATTGAAAATAAGAGGGAATTATCTGGCTTTACTATCGCTCGCCCTCTAATAATAATAATCTATGTTAAATACGAAAAGTCAATACACCTGTCGCAATAGAGTTTTTTAATTTAAAAACGATTTTTATTGGTCCGAAATGATAATTAGAGATAAATTGGCCAGTGACGACATTTATTGAAGTAGAGAAACGTTTAAAGAACACTTCCTAAGGTCGAACTGGATATTGAATTGACCTTTTTTGAATTTCCACTTTTGCGCGGAGTTGTTTAAACGACGGCGCAGAGGAAGCGAATAATTATTATTTGTTTAGATAGTTATTTATCAAATTTGCGATAATAATTGGCCGTTACCTCGAGGTTTAAATACTACTTATTAATTGTTCGGCGCCGTTTTACTGGCAAAATTTTCCCGAAGTATCCGTAAGGTGGCGGGCTTCCGCGCCCCTAAAATATACCCCGGTCACGTGGCCGCCACGTAGGCCCAGTTTTATTTTAATTATTGGCCGGGACGACTAGGTGCGGTGGTGGCTCCCACCCTTTCCAATCGCTTTATCGCAATCCTCTGGAAATAAATGGATATTTACGGAGTCGCTTTTGGATCTTCTGTATTATATTTATAAGCGTTAGCTTACGTTATCCAACGTAAGCTCTTTCCACCCGCGGAGACGAAAGGGTCCAAATCTTCGTCGACGGGAAGAAGTAAAGATTCGCATCGTATCTGCTTATATAAATGTAACCGTAAATATATTTTGGAATTTCGATTGTCGGAGACCCGATACAAACATTCGTTCTATTGTCGTTTCGCATCTCCGCCCGAAACGTCCGGGGGAAATCGAACCCACCGGTGTTCGAATTTAAAAGAAGGAATGGGACTGGGAGAAGACGAATTTCGTTTAAATTGCGCACGGATTGCGTTACTGTCGTTGCGCGTTTTATAAAATACTAATTTCCTATCGCGTAAGAATTTTCCCGGTGCCACCTCTTTACGAATCGCCGAATTCCGTATCGTAATTCGAGAAATTAAATTACTCGACACGATTTTCGATAAGAAGATATATAATTAGTCCAAGCGGCGTGGCGCGTGGCCGACTAGGAGCCATCGCGCGACCTTTTCGTTTTTAAATTATACCAGCGCTAAGGTGGCTTTTCTTTTCGGCTAGACTTTTATTACTGGACTAGCTTTTATTTCTTCGAGTACGCATTTCGGACAATTACGTCCCTTTTCGACTCTCGTGTTACAACTATATAGGGAAAATTACATACAGGTTAGCATAAATTTATTGTAACGTTGTAAAAGATGGCGATGTTTTGTTTTTGTTTGGTGGGGACCGAAAGAGTTAACTTTATTGGTAAATAAGTACATAAAAACCCAACAAGTAGGGAATCGAATACGTGGCGTTTCGCCATTCCCTTTGCGTTATTCTGTGGCCAAACGAGAAGTATAATTTATTTGTTAAGTTTTCGGCGCGACTTTAAAATGGAAGCGAAAAATGGCCGTTTCTTCTGCCGGCCTATGAGGATTTCCTCATAAACATTAAGTACCGAATATTGATGAGGTTATTTTAAATACGATCAGGGTCGACGCTATCGAAAAAACACTACCGACGCGGCGCAAAAACTATATTTTATACGCGTAACGGGAATAAGGCATTTAGAAAAGACAGTTACGCTCGAGACGACTCCCGCGTAATGTGGGCAAATTGTATACTCGGCGCGCGTTGCTAGAAGGTTACGGGCGCGCAAAAACGTATTCTTTCTCGGCTCTTTCTTCCACCGACGAGCCGCGGGCGAGAAGCGATGGCGCGCCGAGATTAAAGACGTATTAATACTCGGATACGCCCGGGGTTAACGAAAAACTAAACAAGAAACGGTCTCGCCTACGTAATTTTTGTTTTTCCTTCTTTTGTTGAGCTTTCACTCGGAAATTTCGCTCTAAATGATTACCCAGCGATTATCTGCGATTTTAATCTCCCGTTTTACAGTTGGAGGTCTTTGACAAACGGGAATTTACATACGACCTAGTCTACACCTACGGAAAGTCGAAAGAAGAAATTTGCGTAGAAGGAGATCCAACTAGTCGAAATCGGAAGAAGAATCGTCCCGGTGTTTGGTAATTAGACGGATGGCCGGACGAAATTAAAACTTCGTCTAAGAATTTCTCTAGCCTGGAAGTTTTCCTTCTTACGTCTTCATTTCCGTTAATTCTCGGACGTTGTCTACGACTATAAAACGGTTCGAGTACGGATCTACCTCCATTAAACACGAAAGACGTAATGTTTGGCGGAGATAGCCGTAATTTCCATCTTTCTTTTATTCCGCTCCAAGCGTCCAACGATCCAGGAAAATTGTCTTACTTAATTTGAATTTTGAGTCGGGCAAATAAGAAATAATTCCATTCGTAAATTTAGAAATTGCCGCCGTCGAAAATTCGACTCTTCTCGGTGTAAAATGGCGCGTGATCCTAAACAGTTTGCAAACTTAAACTCTAAATATCGATACGAGCGGAAATCGCTTCCTTTACTAAATCTCGGGTGTCGAAAGTAACGGCGTAACGGCCACGACTCTCGTACCGACGTCCGACAACGATTTAAAAACTTTATAATTCGAATTTTCGGAACGAATCCTATTGACGCGCGTAACCGGATCGACGTTACGCTTTGCCGAGAGCGTTTTAATCGGAGACGGCGGTTACGTATTGTTTTGCGACGATAAGTCGTAACTCGATATCCTTTTTCTGATTCCGGATCCGTTACGCCACGCGCTCGAAAGTAGGGTTTTCGTCGACGGATTCGGAGCATTCGTCTGGATGTAAGGACGTAAAGCGGACAATAAAAGTGTTGTTTCGCTCTATCGCCGGCGTGCTCAAACGGATCTCCGTTTCGTACCCTAACAATGTCTGGACGAGACGCCCTACACCCGCCATCGTCCCGCAGTTTACGTTTCTATTAACCTACCCGTTTACGGCGTAAACCGCCTTTTCTCGCTTCCTCTTACCGGCCACAAACCCAAATTATACAAAATTTCCTTTCCGTTAAGGATTTTACTGCCGGTGGCGTGAGGGGGGAGAGAGAAAGAGGGTGGGTACCGGCGGGGAGCCGGGCCAGTTACGCGTAACTCGTATTTTGTTACGATTTATCCCGTCGGCGGGAAGCGTTATCGGAAACGGCCCGAGGGTATTTCGAGTAGTTAATGCCCGGCGCGTACGGCAATTAATCGGGTTGTTGCACTCGGTGGCACGATACGGGGAAACGTGGCGAAGTGAGAAGTGGAAGCAGCGATTTGTGTCGTCGAAATTTACTTTGTCCTTGGAAAAAGGTCGAATTACGCCTCGGAAGGAGGAAAACGGAGGATTTTCCTCCGCCCGAAGAGGAAGAACCTTTCGATGTCGGAATCGCGGTGCGGGGTTTTCGTTCGCGGTCGGTCGTTTCCATAACGATAAAGGTTGGAAGAAACGCACGCGTAGAGGAAAGTCGCCATTGAATTTCTATCATTGTTTGACCTAGAATTTCCGGTGAACGATCTGCTTGTCCTAGAATCCCAATAACGGAGCTTACGACGTGTGACGAAAGTCCAAGTGTTTCCCTCCCCCTTCGATACGGCCGTCGAGCGAGAAGTGAAAGAGCGACTTTTATCCTCGTCCGGAATTTCTTTCTCCGTCCGAATTCCCTAATCCAGTGCGTGTTTGGCGCCAAAATCCCTCCCTCCTCTACGGTATTAAATTAATAAACGTTGGATAAACGCCCTACAAATAAGTTTGGCGTAAAAATCCGGTGACGTCACTCGAACTCTGCCTTAATTCGGGTCGATATAATAGTTACGTCATTGTATTAACCAGAAAAAGTGGAGAAAATGGCTACCCAGAAACGAGTCGAACGTTTCGTGACTGCGGGAAAAATCCCGCGGGTGATACGGAAAAAAGTGAGAATTTGGCGAAAAAGTGCCGTGTAATAAAATAGAAATCAACTTTTTTAAGTTTTCTTCGTTTTCAGAACACCGTGAAAAGGAAAAAAAGGTCAAATGTTTTTATTTGCCAAGGTAAAATTGTAAGAATCCGAAGGAAAAGACCAAATTTATTTAGCCGATTCCTCCAATTTCGTCTTATTTTAATCGTTTTTGTCGCATTCGATTATCGACTCGATTAATTAATAACGGGCTACGAAATTTCATTGTTTATTTATCTGTTTCCAACGGAGAATACGGGGCATTCGACGTCACCGGACTATTTAAAACTTCGACTACGATAATTACGTGTCGCGCTTCGTAACTTTCTTGAGTCGGGATCGAATTATGTCGCTCGTTCCTCCTTCGTCACGATATTCGTGTCGCGTCGTTGCTTGGCGGTTTCCCCCAATTACGTCACAAATGCCAAAACTAACGAGATGCGTTCGATGCGCCCGGTGGTTACTTTATCGAAGAATATAACGACATCGTTTAATTGTTACGTTACGTTTATTCCAATTTCACACCGGTTTGTAATTTCGAAGTTCTCGTGTTTGTAAACAATACTTATCATCGTACTCTCCTATGGCCCGTCCTTCTCTACTTCTTTCGCTTTAACCGGCAAAATTTTTCCGTTTCCAAACGGGTTCGAGTACGACTCACTCCTATATAACTAAGTGTAATTTGTGTACCTTACTTAAAAAGAAGACGAGTGTGGTGTAAGCTACGAGTCGCTACAATTATTCGAACAATATATAAAGTGTATAAAATAATTACGGAGCGCACGAACTACGAATAGAACTAATTTCCTGCAGTAGAAAGATGTAAATTTTAGTGTTTGTAAGTAGCGTAGCGGTGTATTTTTGATATTGCCCTTATAAATAATTTGCGTGGCTTCCATATGCCACCGACTATCTATATCACTAATGACGTTTGTCGAATTTTTCTGCCAGATTAGAGCTCTAATTAGTGGAAAAAATGTTCGAAAAGATAACATCTATTCTAATTACTAGCGAACATCCTATCGCGCACAATAAGAAGTGTCTCGGTTTCTCTTACGTCGGAAAAAAGACACGAAATGTTATTCCGATTACTCATTTATCGTTAACGAGAAAGAATAAAAGTATAATTTAATATTTCGACTTTAATTTTTTTCTATTGTCGAGTACTTAAAATGCTCGGGCGTGGAAAAGGCCTGGGTATTTTCTCTCCTCCCGAAGTAACTTTGCACGAAAATATGTAAATTTTAGTCGGTCCATCCGGGTGTCTGTACTTCGTTCGTTATTATCGCATTCTTCCCGTTCTTCGTTCGGAAGTTGAGCATAAAAGATCCCACGCGCCGACATTTTTCCACAATGGACGCAAAATATGGACAATTAACACGTTCCGGTCAAAGTTAACCGGAAGTCGAAACAATAAAATCTGTTTCTGCACACGCGGGATTGAAAATAAACGGAAAAGGTAAGAATTTCCAATTAAACTAGCCCCAAAAATGAAAAAAATGCGTTAGGAGGAATTTCTAAACGATACGAATTGATTTAAATAGGGTGAAAGTTATCTTTGTCTTTACGTTTTCCATTCACAAACGAGCGCATTATATCTTAGAGATGGGTTACGGTCATACCTGTTGATAATAGTGTGAAAGATTCGTTGTTCTCTTACAACGACTATTTATCCGGACCGATCGACAAAACGGTTCATTGTGATTCTGTCTATGTGAGAAGTCGCGCTGCCTACAATTAGTTATTACTTTATAGTGTGGCGTAGTGGCGGGGAGAAATTCCCTTAACTATTTAATTTCTACACGAAACTTTTCTACCACCGATAGCGCCGGGCCCCTTCCGCATTAATTTATATTATTTAAAGCCCGTATCGCGCTACACGCCGTCCGTAGTGCCGAATTTCCTACGCCGGAACCGGATCGAACGGTGACAAATATATTTGAACTCGTCCAAAGGCCCCAAGAGGGGATAAAGACTGGAATACCTATGCCTAAACTCGTTACTTATCAAAAATAGAAGGGCTCATTTACGGCCAGTAACGAGAAATTCGATGTTTTCCGCAGTAAATCTGTTTTTAACAAAGAAACCGTCGTTCGTTTAATTGTTAATCGAAGCGTTATTCATTAATTACCAATGCGCCCGAACGACCCTAGGGTGGTTCCCATTACTAAACTACTTTTTTCTCTCGTTATAACCACCTATTCTCTCCTATTGTCGTCGTTTTACGTAATTCGCATCAACACCCGTACTTTTCCTATTAAAATTTGTCGTATTTTCCGCTAATTATTTTTCGTGGCGCTTCCGGTCTCGGAAGCGCCGCTCTATCGCCATCTGTCGAGTAAAAAGTAAATTACGGGGGGGGAACGTTTCGTACTTTTCTCGATTATTCGCGTTTAGGGGCTTCCCCTCTCGGGTTTTTATTTTAAATTGAGGATATCGACGTACCGCGTTAAGTGTAAATTTCCTAATTCCTAGAATAAGGACGTATGTTTATTAGACGTACGGCGTTTAAACACCTTTTAGGCCTATATACGCTTTTCGTATAATAATTAAAACGTTCGGTCCAATTTATTTCCTCGGAAAGTTGATTAGTTTGATATATTTTTATTCCTTTTTTATTACGTCACACGAGTTACGGCGCTAGTGTGGCGACTCTTTAACCACATTTCGACACGTCAGATGGCGCTACTATCTCTTCGGCCAAACTCGATGTAACGTCTTTTACGTCGTTTGGATTAATTATCTCCGGGTCTTACCCCGATATTGAGTGAACCGAATCCCGCTTTACTTTTCTTTTTTAATCTTTCGAACTTCGATGTAATTTATGGTTTCGGCGGGTTTTATTTAATTTCTTTTTCCGCGTTTCGCCCAGCGTGATAAGTAGAAAACCGTTCGTCTTATCGCGTTACGGCAGCCGCAATATCCGTAACACCGTACCGAGAAATCGGAAGTCGGAAGTTAAAGTTTTACTTCCGACTCGTACTCCTTCCGTCTCCCGGTTATTTTCTGCAAAACTTTCTCTGCAAATTCCGATAAGACAACTCCTCCACCTCGGTCTTACCGTCCACCCCGATATAGCGTTAAGGCGATAGCGAAACGTCGGTCGTCTTTAGTTCCGGAAAATGTTCCGAGATGGCGATAGGGGATCGAGAAACGGAAGCCGACGGGAGCGCCGGGCTTCCGACTTCCCACGCGATAAAACCAACGATTACTTTCTTAGCGCAATTACTCGAAAGGTGGTCCTCGCGATAACGACGGTGGACGGATTGCGCCGCTTACCTCACAAATTGCTTTTTCTATCTTCCCTTTTATTATTTTATTTTATTTTTTTATTATCGCGGCCTTTGTTTCCGCTCTTATCGCCGTTTTCCCCACCAAAGATTCATTTCGGAGAGAGATTTTCCCTTCCGTTGCCGAGTAAGCCGTACCCTTCGAAGGCGACGATTCTTCGCTCCTTCCTTTAAGACCCAGGCGATTAAGTGGCGTGAAATTGCTTTAAGCGCGCTTTAAGAGCCGACCATTAATTTTTCCGACGAATCTGATACGAGCTACGGTTTAATTCGCGTAATACGGATTCGTAGCGAAGTGTAAAGCGGAGGAAACGAAAGGTTCTTAGTATACTTTTATTTTATAAGGGAGCCGTCGGTAATCGACGTCCACGCTGGGATGGAGGGGGTTACGACGAGTCGGACGAGAGGAATTTGAAATTCGATCGACGTCCGTCTATTTCGTTAAATTTTATACAGTTTGCGCATTTAATTATATTTATAACAGAATTTCTACCGACGGTATCCATCGTCGGTGAAGAGATAAAGATTTTAAGGGCTATCTGTCGGACGTCCGAAGAGGTGAGGGGATGGAGTAAGCTCGAAGAAACTGGGACGAGAGGGGAAGGGAGAGTAAAAATTTGGAGGAAAATGCGGACGTAATTTACGAATAGCCCCTAGAAGAGAAAGAATTTTGGTCGATCGATAAATCGCGTATTGCGCTAGAGAAGAAACGATGCCCGCGCTGGGTTTCTACTGGAAAATGATACACGGGAGTGCATCTAGAAAATGATTTTCTTTGTTGCTCCGACAAATTTATTCTTCTGGCAATTACTTAAGTGTAAAAACAATAGATTCTTCTTACCGAAAAACAAATTCTTTGGCGAATTCTATCGTCTTATTGAGAATAATTTCCATTATTACTTTTTATCGGAGACAAATTCTCTTAATGTCGTTGTTTGTAACGCGTTTAAGTTACTCGTTTATCGCACGTTTCTGTCGTTTCGTCTATTAGCCAGCGTTTACTCTTCTTCCAATAATAAAATATCGCGTCGGTTGGCCGGTAATTCGCACACCGTCCTTAATTAATAGGAAAAAAAATTTTTAATCGCGACTTCTCTCCACCTACGACATAAATTCGGCATTAAAATTTGTGAGATTTTACGTGTAGACCTATTTTAGTTACGTCGGAATACTCCGGAAATTCCAGAAATAATTGTACAGTTGTTATTAAAAGTTTTTCTAGAATTATCTAGAATTTTAGCTCGGTCAAAAACAAACATCGGACGGCGAGACGAAAACGAACGTTACGCTTTCGGGTTAAAATTTCGTTTTGTAAAAAGTAGTTATTACGTCACGACACGGAAAGTGTTTTAAAGTTAAATAGAATCGCGTGGTCTAAAATTTAGTTTAAATAGTCTTTAAAATTAATTACGAAAAAATGTTCCGGCGCATTCGTAAATTAAACAAATAAAAAATTCTTCTTCCATCGAATATAATATGAAAGTAAAATCGTTCTTTTATTAGTAAAGAAGCCGATGAAATATTAAATCTCTTTAAAATTTTTTTCTAAAAATAAATCGAATTTTCTTTCATTAAAATTGATAAAAATCTACAAAATATTTTCTCGGGCGCATTAATTTTTTATTAATTACGAAGAGTTTAAAATTAAATTTTGTAATTTAATCTTAATGTCCATTTAAACGCCGAGCCCGACGGAAGTCCGGGGTCGTTTTTTGCCACGTCACATCCTCCCGCGGGCGTGTTTGGCTTTTAACTAGAGGAAGGGAGGAGTCGAAAAATGGAAAATGTTGCGTTACGTAATGTACGAACGAGAAAACGAAATAATTTGTCTATTTTAAAAGGAAATTTGCCGAGAAAGTAATTAAAACATCCTTTTCGTTCGAGAAGCCGAAATCCTCCCCTTTTCCATGATAATTTCGGGAAGGTGTAAATTTTCGTACCTCGAGTGAGTCTCCTTCGTCCCGGCGGCGACCAATTCTCTTTAATCAGTAGAAATTATTTAAAATTTTAGTTTAATCTTTTAATCCGGCAAAATAAATGCATTCGCATATAAAAAATCCATTGGGCGATTTTAAAGGACAATTTCGAACGCGATTTAAAAGTAATTTATCGCGGTACGAACAGTTAATAAAAAAAATCTAAGCGAAATGTTTTATCGGAGGATTATCGTCCCAAAGGTTTCCCTAATTTGAAGTTTACTCGAATTTATCTCTTCGGTAATTCGATAAGAAAACATAAGTTTTGTAACAAAAATCGTAGTTAGTCTGTCGGTCTGGATGGTAAATAATATCAATTTTCTTTCTTTTAATGTTTATTTTTTGGATTTTTTCGCATTAGTCGGATATAACCGATTTTATTAAATAAATTTTGAATGGTTAATTGCAATTAGCGTGGTCGATAAACCTCTTAACCCACGACCGACCGAAACGTCTAATTTTTCTTTTTATTAGAGTTTTGTCCGGTAAGAGGAGTCGGGCGAGGGAAGAGAGATGACAAATTTATATTTGCGCCGCTTTGGAGAAAGATCCGCCGAGAAACTTACGTAATTCTTGGCGCAGTAATTAATAGAATCGTGGTCGAAGCATCTTTTATCTTCCTAAATCTCAACCGTCGTCTTCCAAAAGAAAATTTTTGGCATTAACGAGAATGAGATCTTCCGAGAGAAGCATCTTTCCAGAAGTTTGCCGAAGCATTCTTCTAAATCCCAAACATCTTCAGGCGGAAGAAGATGGGGATTTAGAGGACGAGACCGATCAGTTAGAGCATATTTATTGATATTATAAGAGCTAGAATATAACGTAATTAAACGACTAGTTATTTACGTTTATACGCGCCAGGGTATTATACAAAACTTAAGAAATTTTCACAAAATATCAACGAAATATCAAAAATAAAACGATTTTAAGATCATTAACGCCAGTCGCAAACACCGGACATCGTTTACGCTTACCAAAACCGTCTTAGAATTGTCCGGTTTACGAATAAAACAATTAATTGCGATATAATTAATGTTTTTTTTTTCAATTAATTAAATTACGATTTGTACTGTACGTATTTTAAAACAATTTGTGGACAAATTATTTCATATTTTGCGGGAACGCCACGACTTTTCTTCGTTTAAATATGCGAACTCGAAAATATTCGTTAAAGCCACTTAATAATGCTTAAAGGAACGAAAGACGGAATAACGTAGCTTAAAACTTTAATTAAAATATATTTATTTCGAATAGAAAGTTTTTAACGCGGTGGCAAGAATTGGCATCGAACGATCGATCTTCGGAAGCTTGGAGAGGACGATCTCGGAAGATGCTCCTATTTCTCTTTAGGTCCTCCAGTGATATTTAACGTTTAAAGCTTAATTAGTTTAGAAAAGTTAAATCATTTCATTGGAGAAAGAAAAGAAAACGTTATTTACATTTAGATAATTTACCGCCACAAACGTTCTTTTAAAAAGAAGTTACATCTAATTTTCTTCCTTCTGATTATGATTTTACCAATATCCTTAATTAAACTCCGCACGCGCGCCTTATTTTCTATTTTCGAACGGAAAAGAAAATATCATTTGGCCAACCGTCCGACGATTTGAAAAATATTAAGCGCTTTCGTTTAACTAACTTCTAACTTACTTAATTGAAAATACTTTTTTGTTAAGATTTTGACAAAATTTACGTCTTTAAATTAAAATTCTTCAAATAGTCAAACGGTTAACAAAAGAAGAAAGCGGTTATTTAATGCTTATCTTTAAAAAAATTAAGGCAATTAAAGTAGAGAAGTTTATTGGAAGGATGCTCGAGGTTATAAGTTATCGTTTCTTCGTCCTCTTTATAAGCTTCTTAATACTGATTTTTTCAAATTTTCAATATAAATTAATGCCTTTTTTGATATTAAAAACTTCTTTTAGATTAAAATGCGAAAGATTTGACACTTAAAGTCGTGATGAATCTTAAGTTTGAAGAGTCGAAAGCTGGACACTCGTAAGAAATTTTAATAAATCTTTGTGACTATTACGATATAAACACCACTCCGTTTAATTTTTACGGATCTTTTTTTTATTTTAAAAGCGTTTTTAAAGCCGAAAACTGCAAATTTGTGCGCGTTTAAGCCACGTCTCCGCACAAAAATGAAGAATCGTTAGGAGAAGAGAAGAAATAAAGCTTTAAAATATTAATCTTTCGACGTTTTTTATATAGATAATGAATTATAAAATATTTATTAAATTGATTATTTTATAAAAAGAAATGAAATTGTCTCGTTAGTTATTGATTATCGCCAGAATAAAACGTTAAATTAAATCAAGTAAAAAATACAAATAAATTTTTAATCTATAAAAAATAAAGAAAATTACGCCTTTTATTTCATTATTTTTGATTTTGTCCAGGAAAATTCGTAATAAAATTTAAAATTTTTCATTAAAAATGCATTCTAATTGGATAAAATTTAAGATTTATTTTAAAAGTTTCCTAATAGCTTCTTTGGATCGATCAAATTTCATACAAAATTCATTTCCGTTAACGAACCATTTTGAAATTCTGTCGCCTCGTCCGTCCGTCTGTCTGTACTTCGAAGGATATTTGGTAAAGTAGTAATAAACTTTGAATAATGTTTAAAGACTATTAAGTCGACCCTGTTTTCGCGAAGGAGAGGAAATTAGAAAAATTTTACGGCTGGAAAATTCGACTTATTTAAACACCGAAGAGAATAAGAGAGAGCGAAAGAAGAATTTCGTATATTTTTTTGAAATTAATGACGTTACTCTCATTTTACATATTTTCTTCTAATTTTGAATGTAAAAATAGTGAATTACAATTAAAAGAGCGCGTAATGACTCGTGTTTCTTTTTAAACGAGCGGAATTTTAAAATTCGAATTTAATTACGGAAATTACGAAACTCTGGCGACACAAAGGGACGACAAAAGTCATTCTTCCTTTCGCTAACGACTCGAGCGTTACGTAACACGGCTTCGTGTCTTCGTTTGCACTAAACATCCTTTATTCTCGGAAAGAATATTTCGAATTGTTCCGGTCGAAAATGCGACATAAATATTAACCCGTAGGAGAAAACGTGCCTTTTTTACGTGCCGAAATGATAATCACGCGCGCAAGAAAATCAAAAATTCTTACTACGATCTTTTGTAAGAAAGAAATGGCAAATGTTGTCAATTCTTTGTTACAAAACACGGTAGAACGTGTGGATAAATGCGGAAATTTCCTCTCCTCATTCGACGATCTTACGTACGCGAAATCTTAATTTTGAGTCTCTGTCGCGAGATACGTATAACGACACTCGACTCCAATCAAATTTAACCCCCAAAACTCCAAAGGAAAAGTAAGAGAAAACGAATATTTGCACTCGCTTTTTAGTTAGAATTAATTTTATCTTCGATCCTCTTCGTCTCGAGCATCTATTTCCGGAAATAAAATGAAATTTCGATTCACTCCGAGAATTCAAACTGCATCTTTTCCTATTCATTTCTACTTTAGAATTTATTGAAAGAGGAAAGTTGTCTTCGTTCTTTTATATATGTATTTCTTCAGTTATAAAAGTTCTTATGGCGTAATAACGTTTGGTAGCGACGGGACGACGACAAAATATTCTTAATACGAATTTCTGTGTTCCGGTAGATGCAGAAGATTCGATACGGTGGAAGTATTATTATTTTCATTTCCTTTCCATTATTCGAAAATGTAATCAAGAAATGTGGAAGTGAACCGAATTTCACTTTCGTTGGATTGATTCGACATCCCATTCGATCTTTCAATACGAGAATCCGTTCGGACGAGGGGCGGCCCATTCTATTTTCTAGCGGGTGATGCGGGATGCGCCGTACTTTATTGCGTAGAAAGGGGCGAAAATGGAATGTTACTCGAGGAACGGGAAATGTCTGCACCGTAACGATACATAAAGTGGAGAATAAGAGAAATTTACGAAACGATTAAGCCCCTCTTAATCTGTTTAATTATATCTCCTCGGCGAGTTCGAAGCGTAGAAAAACACCGGAGAAAATAAATTATCGATAATATTACGCATAGAATAAACTACGAATAGTTTTGCCTCCTTTAAAACATTTTACTACGTCCAATTAGACAAAATTTGAAACGTTTTAATGTTTTTAAAGGTTAAAAAAATATCAATAAGAGAAAGTTGAAGGGGGAGAAAACGTCTTATCATTTAGGGAAAGAAGTTTTAATCGCGTAATTAACCGGAGTCTTTTATGCCAGAATAACTTAGAAAATATCAAATATTTTCTCGTCGATTATTGTCGGAGTTGGCTAATGAGATGCGTAAAAAGTGAAGCGCGTCACAACTAAAATCCTCGTTAAAAATGACTTCTTTCGCCTCGGCAAATAACTCCGTCCTGTCCACATTTTTTTTATTAAACGGTATTTATACAGCACGTTCGGACGTACGGTACTTAAACGCGATGCGCGTAAAGCGTGCGGCGCCAGGAATTTGATAAACATTCTTTCTTTCGTTATTTTGTCTCCAGTTTGTGGGAGCGTAGTGGAGCATCGAAGCTCATCCCCGGGTAAAAAACCCGAAACTGTGAAAAAATCTCGACGAAAACGGTGTAAAGAAGACGAGAAATTGGTATTACATCGTTTTATGTAAGTGTTATTAGAGGAGGAGAGGAAACTTCTCCGTTATTCGGTTATCTTTGGAGGAATCTTAAGAGTAAAATTTTATAGATTCTTCGTACCGGGCGGAAAGTTAGTAATTTGCTTAGGAATCGTTACATTAATTATAATTATTTACTTAAAAGTTCCATTGTACGGTCGTAATAGTATTACTATCGGTGAATATGTGGAACTTTAATCGTTTCTCGCCGAATGAAAGAGATCCGAGTTCGAAACTTAATCGAATTCCTCTTTTAACATTAATATTTCCTAATGATTTAAATTTAATTACTAATGTTGTTGAAAGTTAAAATGTCTTCCAAGAATACCGAGCCATCTAAGGAATATTAAAATTCACTCGTATTTGGTCAGTTAAATCGGAATTCGGACCCGTGTCCTTTCCTGGGAGGTTGTTTACGGATTCCGAATGACCTTTAGGGGGTCGGGTTTTGCGGAGGATCGGCGAACTTTTTTGTTTTTTGAGAAAAATGTTAAAAAATTGAAAATTGTTTTTGTAGAAATTAATGAAATTCCGTTTAAATGCTCTTCGTAATAATAAACGTAATTTACTCCTCTCGTCATTTATCTTCTTTCTTTATTGTATCGTCCCTAGACCAGGAAAAATAAAGCGCTCTTCTTAATTATAGATAATAAATTAATTATATTAATTATAGGTAACGTTACCAATTAAAGAATTAAAAAAAAATAATTAAATTTTATTAATTTCGATAAATAAAACAATTTAAAATAAAAATTTCCTCTGGCAATTTATTATCTTAACCGTGTTCAGTTAATAGCCAATTTACTTGTATCTTCTTAATGGCCGCAAATGTATACTTTTTGTACGACGAAAACGTCTTAAACTGAAAATTCCCATTTAGTTTAATGGTCCGGAGACGTGAGACTTTATTATAAAAAATAATTTCAAAATTAATTCTCGTTTTACGTGATTTAAAAAGTCCGAAAAACTAAAATTCGTGTGCCAAAATAGTTGAAAGATACGAAGGAAGGTCGTCAATATTTGCATATTTCTCTAGTTTCAAACAATTATTATTATTAATTTTCGCTTAAATTGTGAAAGAACAATTTAAATATAATTTTTCTGTGTTTCGGGGGTTTATATTAGTTTTCGGACGAAAATAACATTATTAAACCTGGAAGTATTATTCCTATAAACGTATAATGTATCAACCGAAGTTCCGAGAGGGTTATTTTCTGCTGTACTGATTCTCTACGAGTATATCAAAGGGTATTTTCTGCACGGCCTTTTTCGACATTATTGCTAAACACGTCTCTACTTCACCGTCTTACGGTGTGTTTTACGTAATTTTAAGTACCCTTTTTTGATTCGTGGACGGGTTGCAAATATTAATACTTTTATTATTTGGATTTCTCTTTGTATACGCGCCTATAATCGACAAAATCTTTCTACCCGTAAAATACGTAGAGTTTTTTCGGGCGAAGATATTAAAGTTATTTCGTATGCCGATCCGCAGACGTCTAACAATATAAAATGTCGAAAAAATTCCCAGGAGTTCTCCGAAAGCGTCTTAAATTCTTAAAAACTTTAAACCATTAAACTCGGAGTGGATAATTATAACTTTTTTTCCGAAAGAAACTAAATTTGCTCTTAAGTTTCTTTAAGATTAATTTTGTTTTACACTCGGATGCGGAATACAAGTTACATCTGGGATCTCTTTTACGTCTTTAAAACGTTAAAAAGGGTAATTATATCATTTATTTTCAAAGAGTAAATTCAAACGATACAAAAAATCTGTGTTACGTCTTACGTAACATTTACGAAAATTCAAAATGACTGCTTAGTGAAGCGAATGGATAAAATCTCACCCAGAACAAACCGAAGACGACGAAAAATATTCCAAAAATTAAATTAGCGTATATATTTATATATTTTTATTTTCTTATCGCATTTCAAAGATATTACTCTAAACAAAGTCAAAATTTATACTAATGACTATATACTTTTACACTCGACTTACAATCGTATACCTCTACGATCGAAAATATCTTTTTCCCAAATTATTTTAATAGAAAAAAATGTACGAATCAAAAGGTTCTTTACATTATTTTCTCCGAATTAATTAATGAAAATTTAATTAAACGAATTATAATAGAATCCGTGTTCGGCTTCTCCGCCAGTAACCGGAGCAATGCGTGTTGTAATTCAGTCTTAGTCGGTCATTCGAAGTGTTACAACTCGGTCCAAACGGAAAATTCGGCATACGTTAATTATATATTATATTAAATCTTTAGCCATTTAAATTCGTATATTATAATTAGAAATTGTTAATCGAATTAAATCGCAAATTAAGTCGGTGTAAATACGTCTCTGGCATGGGAACTTTAGAAAGTTTAATTGGAATTTGTCTAAGAAAGTTAATATTGCGCCCACAAAACATTGGCGTCGAAATGAGTTATTGCCAGGATTAATGTGTTTTTAATTAAATAACTGTATTTAAATAATATTCAAATTTCGGAAATGGTTCATTTAATCTCTAGAAACTGTGGATTTTTGGTTAATACTTGACAAAAAGTGAAAAATAGCCTAATTAATAATTCAAACCTTCCGCAAAAAGAAAGGGAAAAAATTCAAATAATTCTTTTCAAATTGTAATCATCCAGATTAAAATTGGAACGGAGTAAAATGGAAAGCGACAATAAAGAAATATATTTTAATTTCTGAAGATAAATCCCTAGATATGGCTTTTGTTAAAATTGGAAAAAAAATCTGCCCGCAGAATAGATAATTTTATATAAAAAAGCACGGGACGGCTTCGAATTTTTCGTCTTTAGCCGTCGTAAGAATTGTAATTTCTCCGGCAGAATTTAAAGAAGTAAAATATTTTCTATAGTCGAGCGCCATTCGAATTTAATTACATTTAAAAAGCATTACTCGAAGTTTATACTTTTAAAAGATTTAATCATAACAAAGAAAAGGCAGAGAAATATATTAATTTTTAATTAAAATTTTCATTATATATTTATAAGTTGGGATCTGACGAATTCTTACGTTATTACAGGCATTTACTACCGCATTATTCGTTATATCGGGGGAATTCGGAGTAGCATCGCGCGTTTTTGTAATAAAAATACTGCGGCGTAACGATTTTATGATAGAACAAAGAATCTATTTGATTTTATAGGAAGAAAAAATAATAATTTATGGGCATTTCTCATACTAGAAAACATTTTAAGAAAATGAAAGTCGGGCGCACGTTGCATCGTCGCGTATAATTTATTTTTTGTTTTACTTTGGAAAAATAAATACATTATGCTTATTGAAAACGCAATTTACGATATTAAATTTGTAAAAAAAAATCGTTAATTTGGCACAGTTTACGCCGAAAACACGAAGATCAAATAATACGAAGTCGGATGCGTTTTTCAATTATAAAGATAGAAAAGATACTTGGTGACGTCATTGGCGAGAAGAGCGTTAGTAAGTCACGTGTCTAAACGGATACGTAGAAGTCGATCGTTTGCATACAACAGGAAAAATTTAGCTAAAACATAAATTTTCTGTTTATAAATAGGCCTAATAATAGATTTTTTATCGAATATTTTCGAGTAAAATAGGGTATTCTCCACGCAATAATTCTCAAATTTCGTTTAATTTCTCCTTAAAAGTAGATTAAATTGTCGTGGCCGCTTTTTCTTTTGTAATAACGACGCACGGACCGGACGAGACGGAAACCGTTCGCAACGATAACGGGAATAAAGAGCAAAAATAGGAAGAGTATCCGGCCAATAAACGGTCATTTAAACAGACTGTAATTTAACTTCGGAGCGTATTAATTAAACCAAAATGTGCGCTACGTCACGGTTGACGGGGTATTTCGAAATATTTATTTTCCCAATTGTTTTTCGTATTTAATAATCATTAGTTTCTCGGAAATCTCCAGACTTAATCGGACGAACGAATTAATGGCGAAGATACGCGATACGAAATTATCTTAAATATTTCCGAGGTAAGATATTTAGAGTGAATTCTAACTTTTAAATAGATAATACAAGAGAAATTATTTACATATTCGGATGCGGGAACTTCCGAGGGAGTTTGAAGCGAGAAAGACGACGTAAAGCTTTCGTTAATTTTGTTTTGATAGGGGGAAAAATACCAAGAAATTTTCACATTTCTTTTTCCTATTCAATATTTAAATTCTCAATAAATCGAATTTAATTATAAAACAATAATTTAAATATTTAATAATGCGACTGTTGCGTGTTTACGTAACGTATTATTTATATAGGAAATATATTCGAAAATATTCATAATTTAAAAATAAATATTCGCTGGGAAAAAACGATAAACCGCGCATTAATCTTTAATATTTTTCTGATAAATTTTTATTTCCTCTTTCACTTATAATTAAATACTCGAAGATTTAATACTTGGCCAAGTAGAACCGCGCGGTGTGCAATTCGTAGCGACGTGGGGGCGAGATGGAGAATACGGGAGACGGTTTACAAACTCGACTGGTCTATTTTTAATATAAATTTGCATAAAATATTCACGAGAACAAATACAAATTGAAAATAAATTAATTAGATCCATCGAAATCCGCTTAATATAATTAGCGTATAGAATAATTACCCGATAATATTGGTAAAATAATGGGAGCGGAATTGCCTCCGTTAATCAGTTTTGATACATTTTCCAAGTTTTTGACCGAAGGAAATCCCTTAAGCTCGTCTGTGTATTTAACATCTCGAAGTTTCGCTCGTTTATTCCAGAGACGTCGAAGAACTTAATTAGCATAATTAATTGGGAAGAAAGAAACTCCGGCCATTTATATCGGATAAAGTGATGCGAGAGGAAAGACGACCGCGCTAATTTACTCTTCAAGTAGGGATTTTCCTGCTCCGAGGCGCGATACGAAATGAAAAGTAATATTATAGCTTTATCTGAGATTTATTATATTAAAAACTCCTAGAATTTTGCCGGAATATCGAGTCGATAGTAGTTAAGCCATACTCCGGATGATCGAACAGAATTTTTGAAAATTTCAAAATATTGTATCTCGTGACTGGAAGCGGTAAAAGGAGTTTATTTTTAGAAAGGCAAAGGCAAGATTTGGCCTTTCGCTTCTGCTTTTCTTTATCGAATTTGCTCGTAAATCTCGCTCTTCCGTATCAATATTGTTTTTAATATCTCCAAGAAATTCTTTTTTCGTATCAAAATTCAATTCCCTACGACTTTAAACAGTCGAAGAAACATAGATTCCGTTTTTTCCAATTAAAATACTTTGTGTTTTTACAAAATCTTTATTTCTAACAATTATTTTCCCGAGACATTAGAAACTTAATAAATGTTAGATATAAAAAGGCGTGAAATTTAATTATTAATGAGAATTCTTTCGTTTTAAATCGTCTTTCAGATCCTCAGAAGTTAGATTATTTAATTTCTTTGTTTGAATTTAGTAAATGATTGCTGTTAAATACGTTTTCAACGTGCTTGTAGACGTCGAGTTTATTTTCTATTTATATTTTTACCGCGTACTCGTAATATATTCATTTACATTCTTTTCTTGTACCCGCGTTTACAAGAAATAAAGCGCAGATATGGCTATAAAAATGAAGTAATTTCGTTAATTTACGTCATTAATTACCGTTTTCTATCCCGAAAATTAATTAATTAAAATTTTGTCGGGTTTTTACTCGATTAAAAAGCAAAAGACGTGACTCTAATTTCTCGATTAACAAGTATTTTCATAACTTTAATTCCTATTAAATTAAATATAAATTAAGGAAATTACGTATTTAATATTCATAACTTCCGCTATTTCCATCGGGAGAGGAGAATTTATACCACCGAAAGTTATTAAAAACAATCTTTTCGAGTTTAATGATGTTTAAATAATGCTGGAAAATTCTGTTCTTTCCTCTTCTTTTGTTTACGAGTAACATCTTGTTTGCATTTAAAAGATTTATTACAATATTATCCTTCGATATTATTTTATGTGTTATTTGTCAAATTGTTCCTCGGCTGTCGTATGTTATAATAATGTCATCTACGCGGGATGGACCGTAAATCATACACCGTCGGAGAAAGATAATGTAGATCAAAAGTCTCGGATACGATTCGAGTCCATTATATAAATTGCTGTTGGACGAAACGTTTCTTTACCTCATATTAATTTCATTTAATAGACTGTTTATAACAATATTTCGTATTATAGAGGAGTATCTTTAGAAACAATTATGCAAAATGTATTATTAAATGAACGTAGACTAGTGACGAAGTTTAACTTTCTTCGCTTTTGAATATACACGTGTCTGTAACTATATAGATAGTCCTACAGCTTACACCAAAAAGATCTATCGAGTCCGTTTTTATGTGAAAATAATGATAAAAAAAGGATATAAAATTTCTTTTGATAAGTGATGAAAAATCTGTTTTATTCTTTTGCTTTTATTATATTTTTATGGATTTTAGAGTCTAAAATCCATAAAAATATACCGTACATTTGTAATATGGACCTCGTCTCACTCGTATGGGGCACGAAAATTTTGTATGTAGAGGAATACGAGTATATATATTTGATATATGTACAGTTGTATACAGGATACATGACAGGTATATACTGTAGGAATAAATGTACTGTACAGCAAAAATGTATAGACCTAAACTATCGTGTAAAGTTAGGAGCAGATTATAATTCTTTTTCGCCAGATGCATAAAAATGCTATAGAGGTTTCACCAGGAAAACACTAATGTCGTAAAGGGATAGAATCCCAACGAATTTACTGCCGAAAGTGTTGAGAACGTATAGAATTTTCACCAAACTCCTTACACCTTTTACGTTACACATACGCACCATTTATCCGTCGCGTTATTACAGTCCCCATTAGATAAATAAACAATTTCGAGTACTGTATTTATCGATACATAAATTTTAAAGGTAAATTCAAGTTTTTACTCAGAAAGCAAATAACCGAATGAAAAATAGAAGTTAACGAGCGATGTAGGAGAATTAAAAGTAATTAAAATGTCAGTGGAAGATTTCGATTAATTAGTAAAGGTTAAAAAGTTTATTTATTTATTTATTGCAATTTTGTGCATATTATTAATTAATAACGACGTCGAGGAAATATTTACGATTATTTTACGCTGGCAAATTATATACTGGCACGTAAACAATTGTTGTATGGATTTTTAAAACGTCGGAGATTGCGTGTCGAAGAGCAGCATCTGGTGTATGGCTCTATTGATAAGTCGCTTTTATTTTAAACCAAGAAAATTCGAAAGAAGAAAGTCAAATCCCAATTCTTCAAAAGAAAAAATATCGAAAGGAAAAACAAGTTAGAAAAATAGCAAAACCCCGAAGATATTCTACGTTTCACGTCAACTACTAAATACGTCATCCGTAATGTTGGAATGTCCGAGAAAGATTAAGATCGATACAAAATCTTTTACATTAAAGCCGACACTTCTGTTTGTTGTTACCGCGGCGACTAAACTAAGATTTAATCATTATTAAAGATAAAAAACTAAAATTTCTAACACGGCAGTTAGGAGAAAGTACGAAGTGCGCGGTTACATTCGATATTAATATTAATAAATGACTCGATATTGGCTCGAAGAGGATATCCTTATTAATATCTTTCATTTACACCGGGCCTAAATTATGGATTAATCAATTATTAAACCATGTTTTTTGCATTAATAAATCAAAATGATGCGTTTATTCTTATAACTTGTACAGTTTTTCCCGGAATAACAATGGAGGCGATGTTCGTTAGTCGAGGAAAATAATTCCGTCTTTGTCACCGAGTGCGACGTAACGCGTACGATACGTATATTAAAGCATTTAAAAATACGGTTAAACTTCCGACGCAAAGGAAAGTCACGTTATTTCGATTCAAAAAATTTCCCCGAAAGGTCATCCCATCCGTGCCGACCTCTTTGTCGAGAATGTCAAAAAATTGGCGGAAGAATTTTGCAAATCGGACGTTTCTTCCCAATACGCCGTTGCCAATTATAATCTAATATAACGATATGCCGTTATAATTATAATCCCGTTGTTCTTAAAATAACTTCATTGTTTATGAACGGCGGAAGAGCGATACACGTTCGATATACGGCGCATCGGCTCCCATTTTATTCCGGAAATTATTACACTTTAGATCTAATTAGTTTAATAAATATAAATGACAAGGTGAAATTATGAGTAAATGTTAGCTGCAGCGAGGAATATTATATCATTTTTTTAAGTTTCGTAATTTAATACCGAAAGATAAGAATTGTGGCTCGTCGTTAGAGGAAACGGCGCAACGCCTTTCGGCATTCTACGATGATTTCTCTAAGGATAAAAAAGAGCATCTTAGCATCTATAGTGCGAATTGTACGAATGACGTTAGATATTCGTGCAATTCGCGACACCATTCGTGCAGAATCGTAAAGCGGATGTGAGAAAAGATAGTCGAATTAGTAATTTTGCAGAAATAGAAAGAGAAATTTAAATAAAGGAAATCTTTGCGAAAATGTTACTTTTCTTTTGATTTCTCTAGTTACAAACGTAATGTTTTAACACGTCCAAAATGATCCGATGTGATTTTAAAACTAGTTCGTCGCGAGATTAATTAATCGGTTGTAAAACGGAAAATCGAAATTTACGAAGTGGAAATAGTTCGGATTTATTACCACCGCTTGTTCTGATTTTATTGTCCACCTTCGTTCATTTTTGATAATTAAAATTGTAATTAGAGAATAGCAACGACCCGAAATTTTTTCTAATGTGAAAGTATTTGTAAAAAATGCATCGAGCGATTCTTGCTAAAGGTGTGACAATTAAAATGTACGTAGAGGAGAAGGTGGTATTATGGAACCCCAATTACATTTTAGTGAATTGTAAACAAGGTATCATAACTACACCCACATTTTTTGTGCGAAAAGTACTGGTAACTAGTAATTTAAATGTTCCTAATTGGATTTTCCGCTAGTGTAATTATAAGTATGATTTTTGAAGGCTTTTGTACAAAAAGTCCGAAAGTAGGCTTAGAGAAAATCGGGTGGTAATATGGAACCTTACTGTATATTTTCAAAAAAATGCTTTAATGTAGCCAAAAACAAATAGGAAA